>NC_052084.1:13710972-14011666 GCF_015852505.1 Tachyglossus aculeatus | reverse complement strand
CACTTCACTTCTCTGTGCCTCAGTTCCCTCATTTGTAAAATGGGGATTAAGACTGTGAGCCCTATGTGGGGCAGGGACTATGTCCAACCCGATCATCTTGTATTTTCCCCAGCACTTAAAACAGTGCTTAAAAAATACCACAGTTATTATTATTATCTGATTATATTGCATCTGCCCCAGTGCTCAGTGCATGGCTTGACACAGAGTATTTAATACATCCCTCAATTATTATAATTATTGTTATTATTACTCATTCAACAAGAGGAGGTGTGGACAGGGCTAATACATCCCTGCCCCCATAATATTATGTTCAGGAGAAGCAGCACGGCTTATTGGATAGAATTTGGGCCTAGGAGTCAAAAGGACCTGGGCCCTAATCCCGGCCCTGCCAGATGTCTGCTGTGTGACCTTGGGCAAGTCACTTGACTTCTCTGGGCCTGTTACCTGTGTGACTTTGGGCAAGACGCTTAACTTCTCTGTGCCTCAGTTACCTCATCTGTAAAATGGGGATTAAGACTGTGAGCCCCCCGTGGGCCAACCTGATCACCTTGTAACCTCCCCAGCACTTAGAACAGCGCTTTGCACATAGTAAGCGCTTAATAAATGCCATCATCATCATTATTATTATTATCTGGAAAAAGGGGATAAGAGTGTGAGCCCCATGTGGGACAGGGACTGTGTCCAATCTGATTAACTTGAACCTACCCTAGTGCTTAGAAGAGTGCTTGGCACATAGTAAGCGCTTAACAAGTACCATAATTATTACCATTATTAGTACTATTATTAGTAGGATAGCCCAGCTGGATGGACGGCTACTCACACTGGGCAGTCACTCACTCGAGCTAGTTTAGTTACTGCTCAGACTCTAACCAGAACATGCTTTCTTTAATTGGTAATCAGAACTGAACCACCATGCTCTTCCCTGCCGGTGCCATGGTCCAGTGGCAGGGACATCATCATCATCAATCGTATTTATTGAGCGCTTACTGTGTGCAGAGCACTGTACTAAGCGCTTGGGAAGTACAAATTGGCAACATATAGAGACAGTCCCTACCCAACAGTGGGCTCACAGTCTATAGGGACATCAATAGAAGTGGTGGGGAATGTGACTCAGGGTGAACCGGGAGCCAGATCGCGGACCTGTATGCCAAGGCTACAGGCCAAAGACAAGCCCTCAAGCTATGAGAACATGGGACCTCACATCCTGTATCTGGAAGGTGCCACCTGCCACAAATAATAATAATAACTGTGGTATTTGTTAAGTGCTTGCTATTTGCCAGGCACTGTACTAAGCACTGTGGTGAATACAAGGTAATCAGGATGGACACAGTCCCTTGTCTCCTTCTACAGCCCAGCCCGCACCCTCCGCTCCTCTGCCGCCAATCTCCTCACCGTACCTCGTTCTCGCCTGTCCCGCCATCGACCCCGGCCCACGTCATTCCCCGGGCCTGGAATGCCCTCCCTCTGCCTTCCTCCCTTCAAGGCCCTACTGAGAGCTCACCTCCTCCAGGAGGCCTTCCCAGACTGAGCCCCTTCCTTCCTCTCCCCCTCGCCCCCTTCTCCATCCCCCCCATCTTACCTCCTTCCCTTCCCCACAGCACCTGTATATATGTATATATGTTTGTACATATTTATTACTCTATTTATTTTACTTGTACATATCTATTCTATTTATTTTATTTTGTTAGTATGTTTGGTTTTGTTCTCTGTCTCCCCCTTTAAGACTGTGAGCCCACTGTTGGGTAGGGACTGTCTCTATATGTTGCCAATTTGTACTTCCCAAGCGCTTAGTACAGTGCTCTGCACATAGTAAGCGCTCAATAAATACGATTAATGATGATTGATGATGATCCACGTGGGGCTCAATCCCCATTTTACTACCGCCCAGAGACATGAAGTGACTTACCCAAGGTCACACAGCAGACACGTGGCAGAGCCAGCATTAGAACCCATGACCGTTCTGACTCCCAGACTCTCTTTCCACTATGCCATAGCCCTAAAACGTCCACTTCAAAGTCATCTTGTTAAAGATCCTCAGGGATGGTGATTTCAGGATCTCCCACAGCGGCTTGCTCTACTGTTCAATCACCCTGTCAGTTGAGCCTCCTTCCTTGTGACTATTCACATGCCACTGCAATTTACAGCGCTTCTATGCTGGATCCCGGGAATTAGGAACCTTCAAAATAAGATTCTCCATCAACACAATTTTCTATCAAAGGAGCTCCAGCGGGTGACATGCTTGTGCCCAGCTATCTCCTCTATTCCTCAGGTGTTTAGAACCACTGCCGATAGTTCAAGAACGGTAGAACTGGTCTATTACCAATTTCTATTATCCTCCTATTCGGAGAGCTTTCTTCCCCTCCCACTGATAGCAAGCAAGTTGAAGCAATCAAAACTCCAGTTTTTATAATTGTGCTAAAACAATTATATTCTATCCAAATCCATAAAATGTCACAAGCGGGACATTTTAGGCTAAAATTAACTGCACAACCTGTACACGATGAAGTGAAGAGTTGTTATGCAGTGAAACCGGTTTTCCCAAGAGCTACATCTACAGCTAGGATAATGAACCTTTTGTACTTGACTGCCAAATTGGGAACCTGAACATTTTAATTTTTCTTTACAGAACTATCTTGAATCCCTGGAGTTTGAGAATTTCCCCTCCATCACTTACTCCTGCAGTATCCTACTGTGGTTTATTCATTCATTCAATCATATGTATTGAGCGCTTACTGTGTGCAGAGCACTGTACTAAGCGCTTGGGAAGTGCAAGTTGGCAACATATAGAGACGGTCCCTTCCCAACAACGGGCTCACAGTCTACACCGGTTTACGCTGCCTTCTTCCTGGCATTCCGCATTTTGGCAGTTCAGGAACTTCCGAAAGTACCTTGCTCACAAACCACTCCTCTGGATCTTGGTCCAGCAACACTCCTCCTCTAGACCTGGACCGGTGGTGACTTTCAAAGTGATTTCAAATATGGAATCGTGAGAGCTATATTGGATACACATCTCATTTTTCTTATGGGACCCCTGGGGAAGGAGAATCAGAAAGCATTACTCAAGCTGACTCCAGAACTATGTACACAACAAGATAGTGGATGGGCAATCTAAAAGTGCTGGCAATTGCACTGTTCAATGATTTCAATCTTTTCTCCTCCCCTTCGGGATTACGAAGGTAAATTAAACAAGAGGAGCCATTGTGAGGCAGCAAAAATTCAAGGCTTCAGATTCCAAGGTGATTTAATACAGCCATGAAAATAAGTATTTACCTTTATTCCCAGGATTTAAAACAAATGAGGACAAGCTCAATTAGGACAGGACTACAATAAAATGCTTGTTCAATATTCAATATTACCTATCTATTCTTCTATTCAATTCTTTGATGTGGTTTTCCTGGGAATCTGAGAGAACTCTGGGTACGACTCCTACAAGAACAGGTTGTATTCTCATTGTCTAGCAGGGTCACAGTGGAATGAAGGTACCAGAGGCAACACATCAGGAAGCCTGGGGAGGCCAAGGAAAATATTCCCAACCAAAGAAAATCTTTGTAGGGTAATTGTTGTGAGGAACAATGTACAGGTAGGTCCAGCCAATGTTTTTTCTTCCTTACATTTAGTTTTGCTAACCTAATCATAACCACCCTCACTTTAACTGTATGCGTCTGGGATGTTAGAGAAACAGCATGACCTAGAGAAAAGATCATATGCTTGGGAGTCGAAGCACCAAGTTCTAGTTCTGGCTCTGCCACTTGCCTGCTGTGTAACCTCGGGCAAGTCACTTAACTTCTGTGCCTACATTTCCTCACCTGCAAACTGGGGATTAAATACCTGTTCTTCCTTCCCCTAAAACTGTCAGAGTCCTATAAGGAACAAGGGACTGTGTACAACCTGATTAAACTGTATGTACCCCAGTGTTTACTGCAGCGCTTGACATATAGAAAACACTTAAGAAATACCACAATGATTATTAGGATTATTATTATAAGCCATGGGGGAAAGAATACAGCAAGAAAACTGATAGAAAAAGGGTAAGAAATTGGTAACCTCCAGATTGGCTGAGAACCACCAGCTGAACTACTGGAATGATTGCAGAAGGAAGTGGGACATTCTGGGAGAGATGTGTCCACGCTGTTGCTAGGGGTCAGAGACGACTCAACAGCCTAATAATAATAATAATAACGATGGCATTTATTAAGCGCTTACTATGTGCAAAGCACTGTTCTAAGCGCTTGGGGAGGTTACAAGGTGATTAGGTTGTCCCACGGGGTGGGGGTGGGGGCTCACAGTCTTAATCCCCATTTTACAGGTGAGGCAACTGAGGCACAGGGAAGTTAAGTGACTTGCCCAAAGTCACACAGCTGACAATTGGCGGAGCTGGGATTTGAACCCATGACCTCTGACTCCAAAGCCGAGGCTTTTCCCACTGAGCCACGCTGCTTCCCTAAGAGAAGACAATGTACATAAGTGCTATGGGGCTGAGGGAGGGGTGAATAAAGAGTGCAAATGCAAGTGTTAGAGTGACACTGAAGGGAGTGAGAGGAGAGGAAATGAGGACTTAGTTGAGGAAGACCTATTAGAGGAGATGGGCTTTTAATAAGACTTTGAAGGTGGGGAGAGTGTCCGATAGAAAGAGGGAGGGTGCTCCAGGAGAGAAGCAGGATGTGGGTGAGGGGTCGGCAGCAAGCTAGATGAGACTGATGTACAATAGATGGATGAGATCAAGGTATAATAGATGACAGTGAGGTCTTGTCTTGTTTTATGCCATCAAGTCGCCTCTGTCCCATAGCGACACCATGGATCATCTCTCCCAGAATGCCCAACCTCCATCTGCAACTGTTCTGGTAGTGTAGCCATAGAGATTTCTTGGTAAAAATACAGAAGTGGTTTACCATTGCCTTCTTCTGTGCTGTAAATTTGAGTCGCTGCCTTTGACTCTCTCCTATGCCGCTGCCGCCCAGCACTGGGAAGTGTTGACTTGTAGAAGATTGCCTTCCACTCACTAGACACTGCCCAAGCTAGGAATTGAATGAGTATGCCTCTGCTTGAATCTCCCTCCCATAGTCGGAATGGTAGAGTACTGGGAACTCTCCAAGTGTGACATAGAGAGGGGGAGATTGAGATAGATACCCCTAAATTGAAAGCAAGGGCAGGGACAGGGTCTACTAACTCTACTGTATTGTACACTCCCAAGTGATTAATACGGTGCTCTGCAATTAATTATACTTACTGAGTGCTTACTGTGTGCAGAGCAATGCACACAATGCTTGGGAGAGTATAATACAAAAGAGTTGGCAGTCACATTTTCTGCATAAGAGGAATTCACCACTGAGAGGAGGAGCTTAGTCTAGACAGTCTAGACAGTCAATGAATATCATTGATTAGTTGACTGAATGTGAACATAATTCACAGCAAGCAACAGTTTTAGAGATGAGAATATTGTTATTAAAATGTCTGCATATCTAGAATTTGCAAAGGCCAGATGTAATTTCAATTAGGACTCTGGATCTAGGCTAATGTGCCTAACTCTACTAAAACAATTTATCACTGGGTGGGGGCACATTCAGGTGTATGTGAAGTTGAGGAACATTCTTTCTTGGTTACATTAATCTCCTGCATGGAGGAAGGCTTGTCTTTGTACAGAGTGACCCTAAATCATGCTTCTGTCTTCCCAGTCATTATTAACTTTTCCTGGAATGATAGCTTATCTGTTTCAGACATAAGCACTCCATCCTGCTTTAATATTTCAGGGAAGGCTGAGTTTCTTTCCTGATCTTCTAAAACATTCAATTCTACCTGTCATATTGGATTCAAAGGGCTTGGACAGTCAACAAACTTGAACAAACCCAAAGGATTGCCACATTTTCAGTCAACAGTATTTAATGAGCAGTGTACTAAGTACTTGAGAGAACACAATATAGGTGGTACATATTATTCCTGCCCTCAAGAAGCGGGGCAAGATACAGTAAAATAAGAGGAAGAAGAGAAGTGCATATGAAAGCTTAAGTAACAAGATAGGTACAAAGTCATATAGGTGGTTGTCACTACAAAACTGTGTGACGAGCACAAAGGGCTAGGATGGGAGTTGGGTGGATAAAACTAAAGATGAGAGGTTGGAAGGTCCTTGATGATTTTGATGATGGCGGGAGCTGTTATCTGGGAGATATAAAAGAATAGGGATTTCATGTGGGAGAAAAGATGTGAGCAAGGGGTTGGAGCCGGAAGAGATGAGCGAGCCATAGTGAGTAGGTCATCTTGTGAGGTACAGAGAGAGCAAGATGGGGAGTAGTGAGAAAACAGAGTGAATAAGTACCAGGAAGAGAGCTGATTGAGTGTTTAACAGCCAACAGTCAGGAGTTTCTGCTTAGTGTGAAAATGCATGGATAACCATTAAAGGTTTTGAGAAGTGAGGAAACAAGTGTGGAATATTTTAGGAAAGCATCTGAGCGGCAGAGTGAAGAGTGAACTGGAGAGGGGCAACAATGGAGGCAGGAAGACCTATGAGGAGGCTGATGCATAGTCAAGAAGGGATATGATAGTTCCGGGATCAGCAGAGTGGCCATTTGGGGATGGAGAGGAAGAGGCAGATTCTGGAGACGCTGAGGAGGAAAAATCAATAGGGACTTGGCAACAGACTGAATGTGTCAGTGAAAATAGTGGGAGGAGGGTGGTATTGTCGACCATTGGGAAAATCAGGTGGAGGAGAGGATTTGGGGTGGATTTCAGTTTTAGATATTTTGAGCTTGAAATAACAGTGGGTTGTCCATGTAGAAATATCCTGGAGGCAAGAGGAAGTGTAAGATTGCAGAGGAGATGAGAGGTCAGAAGGGAGTGTAAAGGGAGAAAAGAAAGGGAGCTACAGTGGAGCCTTTAAGGGATCCCACAGTTAGAGGGTGAGAGGGAAGAGGAGTCAGAAAAAAAGAGGAGGGGCCAGAGAGATGAGGAGAACTAGAATAAAACTGTTAATAAAACCAAGATTTGTGCTTCTAGGGGCAGGGAGTAGTACACAGTTTCAAAGACAGCCAAGAGGTCAAGGAGGATTAGGACAGTCTGTTTGATCTGGCAAGGCGGCCATGGCTAAACTTGAATACAGTGGTCACGGTGAATTGAAGAGGGCAGAAACCAGACTGTAAGAGGGTCGAGGAAAGTTGGTGGAGACAACTTTGAGGCAGCAGGTATAAATCAATCAATCATATTTATTGAGCACTTATTGTGTGCAGAGCATGGTAACAAGCATTTGGAAGAGTACATGAAACAGACACACTCCCTGTCCACAACGAGCTTATAGTCTAGAGGTGGAGACAGACATTAATATAAATTACGTATATGTACGTAAGTTCTGTGGGGCTAAGGATGGGGTGAATGAAGGATGCAAATCCAAGTGTAAAGGTGACACAGAAGGGAGTGGGAGAAAAGGAAATGAGGGCTTAGTAGGGGAAGGCCTCTTGGAGATGTGCTTTCAATAAGGCTTAATATGGTGTACAATTCATTCAAGGAGTTTGGACAGGAATCAAAGGAGATGAGGCAATAGCTGGAGGGTGAAGTGGGATCCACATAGGGTTTGTTTTAGAATAGGGAGGCATAAGCATGTTTCAAGGCATACAGAAAGAAGCCATCAAGAGTAAGCATTGAAGATGATATTCAGGGAGGGAAGAACAGAGGACCCAAGTGTTTTTAGAAGAGGAGAGGGGATGGAGTTGGAGGTGAAGGCGGGTAGATTTTGAGAGCAGGTGTGAGATTTCTTGAGATATGGCTGGGAAAGGAAGAGAGAGTCAGTGTGGGGATGGGAGGGAGTTGGGGAAGTGAGGGGTAGACTTTGGGGAGTGTATGCCTTGAGGTCTTGATTTTTGTCAACAAAATTATTGCCAAGGTCAAGAGAGGGGTGAGATCTGGAATAACCTTAGAGGCACTGCACTTGGGAATCTTGGAAGGAAGCAAAGTGATGTTGCAGAATGGAAGAAAGGGCAGAGATATCAGTCAAGGTTGATTTTGAAGGTGCCAAAGTCAGCCTGGTACCTGAGTTTCCTCCAGTAGTGCTTTGCGGCACAGTGCTTTGCGGCATGTGTGCAGGAGCAGAGAAATCGTACCATGAAGGTGATCCAGGGTTGGGAATTCATAATGCACGATCGATGAAGGGACAGGAACATTTGGTTATCACTGAATGGTACATGGTCGATAGAAGCGGGATGGCCGTCAGCAGACAGAAAAAACGCTATTTAAACATAGTGAAGCAGAATCTTAAACCATGCGGCATAGCAATGGATTGCTGGAAGGCAAAAGGATGGGACCCCTTTGTGGCAAACGGCCATCAGGATTAGGGGGTCTGTTTCTGAGCAGAGGCTTTGAGGAAACAAACTGAGGTGTAGACGGAGATAGTATCAGGTGCTGTAGGTGCCACCCTCAGGCACAGGGATTTATTATGATATTTATTAGGCACCTACTGTATCCTAAGCACTGGGGAAAATAAATAAATAAATGAAACCATTCACATGGATAAAGATCTCTAACAATAGCATCATGGTTCTATCTACTGGTCCAGAACGGCAGAACAGTTGCTGGTGTCAGCAGTGAAAATGAACAAGTGGAATCTGAATCAGGAATCACCAGAGTTAAATGGGCACCTCAAAGGATGTTTAAGAGAAAAGAAGCAGCCCGCTGCCCCCAAACAGATCATGGATGGCGGGATGCTATAACAAGTAGGGACAAAGGGGATCAAAGACTGGCTAATAATTTGAGGAAACAATGCCCGGCCATTGATGGGGGCTGCTTGGTCATTTGGATCTGGCAGCAGCATTCAAAGGCTTCCCAGTTTCCAGGAGGAGGAAACTGACGGTGCCCCCCAAGACAATATCTCCGGATCTGGCCACAAGCCACTGGGTGAGCTCAATCTTCAACTTGGCTGATAGAAGGGGTAGGGCACTGTCTCGACTGCTTACCCCTCCAGTCCAGATGTCAAAAGGACAGGACTCAGAGACCCCACCCCGGCTGATGATGGAATTCAGAAATGCTTTATACATTGAGGGGAACTTCTGACTTCCAGGGCATGAGGATGTTTGGATTCTTATCTTCATTTCTAGTAACCATATTCATGCTGGGAAGATTACCTTTCCTGGAGGATCAAAATAGCTTTCCACCAGACTAATGAGTGTTTTCTGCTTTCATTTCTTAGCAGTAGTCTGCAGCATGAAGGTACCTGGAATCTTTCCTCACTGCCTCTTGCTGTACTGGACCCTATCCTTGTTCTGGTGTGCTGCTGGGCCGGAGAAGAAAAAGTGGATAAACAATTATTTCTTACTTGTCTCTGACCCATGGCTCATGTCAGGATCTCCATTCCCTTCACAATCCAGCAGACCTCAGTCTGTCCCATATTCAAAGCCCTTCTAAAATCCCATCTCCTTCAATAAGCCTTCTTTTGACTGATTATTGCTACCCGGTATTACTATCCCTTTAGTCACCTTTTGCGCTTTTATATTTATTTAGGCACATCCTCAGGACTTGTGTGTATATAAATGCATATTTGAGGTTTCTAAGTCTGTATGCCTGTTAGAGTGAAGCTCCTTATGTCCTGAGCTTCCCTTTGAGTGCACTCTCGATAAGTAGGCCTTTGGTAAACACCATTACATCCAGAGGCACAGCAGGTCTAGGGGTGGGGGTGCTGAAGGAACTGCGGTTAAATTTTTTTTCTTTTAGCATTGCCCCCGAATTCCTAAAGTGTGGCTGATGTTAGGGCTGTGGGCAGACTGAAAACGTGATGATTGGGTGCCTGGCTCTGTGAGCCCATTGTTGGGTAGGGACCATCTCTATATGTTGCCAACTTGTACTTCCCAAGTGCTTAGTACAGTGCTCTGCACACAGTAAGTGCTCAATAAATATGACTGAATGAATGAATGAAGCTGGGGCAAGGCCCTTCCAAGAGTCCTCCCTACCAGACACTCCAGCTCGTGGGTTTGGGTAGACTGAGTCAGTGAGGCTCCCCAATAGGGTAGTTGACTTTGACCACATAGAAAGTAAAAAGGACACCCTCACTCTTCCTGGAAATCCTGCCAGGTGAACAAGTAACCACCCTCCCTCTCCTGTCCCCTCTCTCCCCTCCCCTGCCCACCACTTCACACTTGCTCCCCCTTCACCTCCTATGCTCCAGCTTTTAAAATTGATTCCCCATTTCCCGGTGTCTTCTGTGCACTGCTTATACCCCAGACCTAATGTCATAAAGGAGGCTACTATTATAAAATCAACACTAAACTCAAAATGTCTTAAGTCGAGGAGTTCCCTTGTCGAGGCCCTCGGAGTCTAAGTTAGAGACTTAGACTCTGCTCTCAAGAACTTTACAGTGAAATAGGAGAAGCAAGACCATCATACATTCACGCAACCCAAAATAAAAGAATTGGAAAGGAAATAGTGGTAGATTGTGTTGTTCGATTGAAAATGGGCTATTCATGGAAATCTAACTGGAGAAGGTGGGACTTGAGCAGAGGTTTAAAGACGGGAAGGGGATGGTCTGTATCCTCCTTGGCTGGGTTGGACTCTATGACCCTGGAGGTCAGAAAAAAATGACTGAATAGTCACCAGGGGCAGGGAGGTTGCTCCTTCCGGAAGAGCCATACAGGGCATAGGCTAAAAGCAGCTACGAGTCAGTCTGACAGAGAGATTGGCAACCAGAAGCAGTTGATTTTCTGGCTCTGTCTGCTCAGGTTGCCTGCAGATAAGAGCTTTCAGTCCCAGCGTGGTCCATTTTCTCTCTAGAGGGAAAAGGATTTTAATTCCCATCATGTCCTGGAGTAGCTAGAAAACACCCTCATTCAGTGTGGCAAGTGAAAGGCAAAAGTCACATGCTGCCCTTGGGCTCCAGGCTGGTTCTGGCAGGCTGCTTGGAAATTCAGAGTTGCTATAAATTAGCTGAGCCAGCCAAATCTTGCAATTCTAATTATCCCATTTGTTCTTCAGAGCTCTTTTTCTTGCTACTGCAGAGTGCTGTCCAAGGCAGCTACCTTTTTGATGGGTGGGCTGCCTACGATTGAAGACTAAACTTCTGAGTGATCAGGCCCACCACTTCACCTTAGGCTGCCCTCTATTTGCTCAGGGACCAGCCCCATCAGGGACCAACCTTTCAGGGGAGACACAAGGAAATCGGGAAACCCCCACCACCAAGTAAATGGACCGAAAATCAACAGTGAGGAGTCTTCCCTACTTCTGTGCATCGTACCTCATTGAGAGTTAAATTTCAACTGTAGGCTACCTTCTCTGGGAAGACTTCCCTGACTAATCCTTCTCTTCTCAAACCCAGCAGGATCATCAAGAACTCAATTCCTCCCTCTATTATTGTATCCACCTAAATACATTCACAAGGATTCTGTGTCTGCCTTGCTCACCAGATTGCAGCTTTTTTCAGGTCAAGGATTATACTTTTCCTCTAACATGGAGAGCAAGAGACTATAACTGGGCAATGAGACTAGAACTGGGCTATGGACACTGATGTTAAGGATAAAGATGTCTTGAGCTAACTCCTAGAATTACAAGGTTTCTCTGCAAAAACTACTTTGTGAGCTTTATAGATTCTCCCCAAAGATGGGTTTTAGGATAAATAATTGTGGTATTTGTTAAGCATTGGGGAAGGTATAAGATAATCACGTTGGATGTAGTTCTGGTCCCAGTCTACTCATGTCATACTGTATCTTGTCAAGTATAGCAGAAACAAGAATTGTTCACATGCTTTTCATTTATTCATTAGATTTCTTAGTTACTGCTCCATCAAGAGCTCACCAAGACTTGGGCTTTGTTTTTAAATTTTGTTCTTTTAGAAATTTGGTTTTATATAAAGCTCAAAGATGGCTTTACTCAACCCAGTCAGCCTTCTGCCCGATAGATTATTCACCTCACACCAAAGACAGCTAATGAATAATGATATTTATCGAGTGCCTACTGCGTGTAGTGTCATAGGTGCTGAGTACTAGCTGTTACTGTTGAAAATCAGAAGCCAGATTCACACATTCATTCTCGAGAATGTGCATGATTGATTATCAACATTAATCATGTTGCATTTATTGAGTCATCCTTCTAATTTTATTCATCAAGCTTATCTGAACACATCTTAATCTGGCCTGCATCACTTGGACTAACCCTTCACTCTCCACTTTCTTTCGAAGTGAGCCAGCTTGTCGTTTCGCCCCAGGGAATTGTGAGCACAAACATCACTCTCTCATAAAGACTAAAGCAGTTGTGTTGGTTCAAGAGAGAGTACATCCCACATCCCAAACCTTCCCTTCTCTTTGTGTCCCAGGCAGCTAGCCTAGTGAAAAGAGCACAGGCCTGGAGTCAGAGGACCTGTGTTCTAATCCTGATCCTGCCATGGACCTGCTGGGTAACCCTGACAAGTCACTTCTTTGCATCTGTGTACCTCTAGCTGTACACAGATGAGGGCAGGAGCCATGTCAAGGGGATGTCCTACAAGAGTTGAAATGGAATATATTGAGAGCCCATTGGGTGCACTGTACTGGGTGCTTGGGATGTATAAACAAATTAGTGACTCATTCCCTGTCCGTGAGGAAGTTGCACTCTAATGGGATGGCATTTAGCACAGACGGGGTACACAATACAAACAATGAAATGCTGAGTTGAACATCTCTCTTCTCCCCACTGTACTTCTCTGTGATCAGACCCTTAAGTGACTACGGGTCCAGGTTCACACTTTCAGTCTTAAAAGGAACATAGGACACCGAGAAAAAGGCCAAAACAGAGGAACAAAGGTAATGAAGGATTTGGAAGACCAAACTTTTGAGAAAGTATCTAGGGAGGTTTAAACAGGAGAGGAGGCTGAGCGGAAACAGTTATGGTCTGCTGTATGTGAATCAGCATATGGTAACCCACCATTGGCCCTCTCTCTTGAGGGTAGAAGAGGAAGCCAACACCCTGCAAGAGGATAAGAACAATGCACAGGAAATCAGTCAACAGCAAAGAGTGCTGGCTGGGAGTGGCTGAAGGAAAAGACCTAGTTTCTGCCCTCAGGAACCTTCTGGCTCAGCAGAGGAGACAAGATTAAAACTATAAACTCAAATGTCAGTGATGTATAATCATATACACAATAGCCTCCTGTCATATCATGAGTTCAACAGCTTTATAAAGTGACATGCCAAAGTCACAGAAGACGCATGGATCATGAAGCGGTTATTGGACAGTGGGTGCCAAATTGATATCACAGGTCTTTTTCTCTTGGAAGGGAAATACAACAGTTTCATTTGAAAAATCCTGCTGAAACCATAACATTAAATGCTGCACTAAGAGAGTGGGCTGGACGATGAAAACAGCTGGCACGTAGGACCACCACAATCAATAGATGTATCCACATCTCCTTCTGAAAGAGGATCTCCAAGTGCCTGGCTAAAAGAGCTCCAGGGTGTAGTATGGGCTAGGTGCTTTTGGCACTCCAAGATCCGTTCAGTAGTTGATAAAATTTAAATCCCACCCTAGGATTATCATGATCAACGACACTCATTACGTCGTTAGTGTGTGCAGAGCTCTGTACTAGATATTTGGGATCACAGAAGTAAATGGCACAAAGATGCTCCTGCCCCCAATAATTTTATAATCAAACTGAGGGGAAGGGGAGAGAAAGCGGGGCAAGAGAACGCACATGGCCAAATATATAGTAGGTACAGTAGTGGTACTAATAATGATGGTGGTTAAGTGCTTACTATGTGCCCACAGGCTGTGCTAAGCACTGGGTAAATACAAGGTAAGCAAATCGGACCCAGTCCCTGAACCACACAAGACACCCAGCCTAAGAGACTAGGTATTGCATCCCCATTTTACACATGAGAAAACTGAGCCCCACGGAAGGATAAGTGACTTGCCCTCGGTCATGCAGTGGGCAAGTGTAAGAACAGAAAGACAAATGATGAAAACAAAAGTATGCAGCTAAAGAATCGACAGATACACATTTGAGTGTCCAAGGTGGCTGACAGGTTAATATGCTCAGGAAGGTAGGGATTACACATCACATTCTCCTTCTCTCTAACCCAGTGGGGCAGGCTGGGGGGAGGAGGAGTAGCCTCATTTAAAGAGCTGGAAATAGAGACAGAAGCTAAGGAGTACCCCTAAGGTCACAGGGCAAATCAACAATTAAATCAGAATATTTTCACAGAATGCAGGGGCAGGGCTTGTGAACCTTTGGAGATGCCATCTTTGAAAGCAAACTGGTTGGTCAATAATATTTTTGAGCTCCCTCTCTATGGGTCAGGTTGAGGACGGAGAGCTGTGGGAAGAGAGAGAGAAAGGTGAAAACAGTTCTTGAGCTCAATGAGCTGACAGTCTGATGTAGGAGCAGAGCCTGAATTTCATTAGAATGCCAACCAGCTGCAGTATCAGAGAGAGAAAATGCACTGCCCTGTGGTTTCCTCAGGTGGCTATGAGCTGTGTTTCAATTGATCCAGACACAGCTTGTTACCTCACAAGAGAACCAGAATGCCAAATTATTATCCTACATTTATGACCATATAATTATCCCCAACAACAATGCTCTCCCATCGTCAAACCACATCTTCCCTTTCCTTCAAAATTTTACAAAAAAATTCTCTCTCCCAGGAAGGGCCCACCGCCACCACCACACCCATCATTTTGCTTGGATCACTGCACGTACTCCAAACCCTCCCCTTACCAACCAACCAAACACTTATGCATATGACCATACACTATATGGTCTATTTCTGTTGCTTGTGCTCTTAAGAATGCTTCATTGTGTCTGCCTATTTCACACCAAAACAAACCTGGACGTACAGGGCATCTGTATTTCTCTGGGATCCTCCATTACACCACAATCTCCTCAAGGGCAGGCACTGTACCTCCTTTTCTTCCTTGCACTTCCTTTATACCTGCCTACAGTAACTGCACCCAGAGCAGTCTGCAACATCAATGGCTCTTGCTGTGCAAATCATTCCACTGATTAGTGTTTCTCCCTGCAACCAATTCTCCAGAGAGAATCTCTTTCTGCTATGTTCAGAGAATGATGAAGTATGAAGCTGAGGCATCCTGCCTCCTTGCAGGAAACCCAAGACGTCTGGCCCCTTTCAAAACAAATCCACCCAAGCCACTTCGGAAAGGATGGAGACAATCAGGTCTGGTTTGGTCCCCTGAGCCTTGGGCCTCTCGACACCCTGGGCAGCCAGTCTCTGAACTGTACTTTGCCAGCCCAGCACTTCTCTAGATTGTCTGCATCCGTGTCCAAGGTATTTATCCATCCTCTGCTCTGAACATTCTTCCCAGGGAAAGCTATTTACATTCAAGAACTGTTCAAGGGCAGGGTCCATGCAAGCAATTACTGGAAGTGAAAAGACTGGAGAATAAAGTCTCTGTCTGTGATGCACTCCCTCAGATTGTTTTTTATATGGTCAATAAAGTGGCTACCTGATTAGTACGCCTTTCAGTGCCTGTGTTTTAGTGTTTATCAGCATAATGGGCAGCCAAGGGAGAAAATTGAACATCTTTCCCGGCTTGCCAGCTTCATGCGGCATTTCAATAGCTTGTCATCTGTCCCACTATCCCTAGTGTGGCACATGTGCAGGCTCGTTCCCTCTTCAGCCCCTCGACAAAAATGGGACCACCCGCTGATGGGCTATTCCTGCTGCCTCAAAGAGGCAAGGGGATCTGATCTGGTCCCGCAGCAGAACAAATTGCACAGACCCCAATGAGGGAATATTCGGCTAAAAAAGAAGCCTTCACAGAGATCACCTGCGAGAGATCTAAGACAGAAGGCTACAGATAAATAACTTATTTTTTGTCTCGCTCCTTACTTTCTAGTCAATCCACACTATTCGCTGAGTGCATACTGTGGGCAGAGCATTGTACTTACGAGAGTTAAATGGATTCCCAAGTTCTAATCCAGGGATCTGTTTTTTCTCTGCTGTGTGATTTTGTACTGGTCACTTAATTCTCTGTGCCTCAATTTCCTCATCTGTAAACTGGGGATAAGATACCTGTTCTTTCCGACCCTTAGACCATGAGCCTCAAGTGGATCAGGGACTGTGATCTGATTGCACCGTATCTATCCCAGCGCTTAGTACTGTGCTTGACACATTGTAAGTACTCTGACACCATTATTATTATTATTATTATTATTATTAATAATTATCATTATTAATAATAATACATGAAAATCACCATCTCTACCAAAGAATTTACAATCTAATGTGGAGATAGAGAGCAGGAAAAATAACCAACAGTAGCAAGAGTATTGAAGGATGAAAGACAACAAATACATAAGAAGTGAATATACACACACGCATAAATGCTGAGAATGAGTGTAATACAGCAGGGTTCTGGATGGCTGTTAGGTTGACATTATGCGAGGTGATGGGAAATAACATGGAAAGCCTTCCTCACTGGTCATATGCAGCTGCAAACATATAATTCTCCCCCAGGTCCATATATTTATCATTTAAATACTTGCACCACCCCATATCCACATCTTGGCCAAGTCCATCTCATTTCCTGGGGGGTCCTAAACAAGCCTGGAGAACCGAGACTTTTATTCATTGCTTAAAATAATGATCTGTATTCTTAAAATGTTTCAATTGACTCCCCAGGTGTCTGAAATACAATATGAAAATTGTCATTTCTCATTTGGTTATCTTTTCCATTGGGCTTCATGATTTATTGGAGGTAGAGTACTTCAATTCAATCGTATGTTTTCTCATACATACCTTCATTTGGAAATATGACTCTGTTAATAGAGTAATGCAAAGCATGGACTGAACTACAGTCTGTGTTAGGAGGCGAGGTGTCTTGAGGCAGCCCCCTTCGTTTTCCATTCCACTGGCTTCATCCTGCATCCTGCATTGTTGCCAATTTGTACTTCCCAAGCGCTTAGTACAGTGCTCTGCACACAGTAAGCGCTCAATAAATACGATTGATGATGATCTGGTTTCCCCCATCTTCCTGCCTTGTGTTTCTTTGCCCCTTTCATACTCTAATCTAATGGAGGTGGCAAGCTAACAGAGTAGGATACCTGGAAGTCTCAAGAAAGCACAGGTCCTGGAAGCTCTGGTTTAAGCATCCTGATAAGCCAGAGAGTGTTTTCCAAACTCCTTTTCTGGGAAAGATGGGCTGATGATTACCTATTCAACCTTCTGCAGGGGCCATGGTCAGAGGTCATGGGTTCTAATTCCGCCTCCGCCACTTGTCAGCTGTGTGACCTTGGGAAAATCACTTAACTTCTCTGTGCCTCAGTTCCCTCATCTGTAAAATGGAGATTAAAGCTGTGAGCCCCTCATGGGACAACCTGAATACCCTGTATCTACCCCAGCGCTTAGAACAGTGCTTGGCACACAGTAAGTGCTTAACAAATACCATTATTATTATGATTATTATTATTATTGCAGGGATGTTAAATAAAGGCAGCCGCCACAAAACAAGTAATTTAATCTCTAGACCAGTTTCTCTTTCTATGCCCCAATCTATCCACTTCTAAAGTCTCAGAGGCAGAAAAGGGAAAACAAGGCTCTGGATAACACACACACTGGCTCCTGAATAATAATAATAATACTAGTAATAATAATAATATTTGTTAAGCACTTATTATATGCCAAGCACTGTACTAAGTGCTGGAGTAAATACAAGATAATCAGTTTAGACGTAGTCCCTGTCCCATAAGTGAGTCAGATGAACATAAATAAAAATCAAGCTTTAAAGTTGGTCTTCCATTCTCAACTTCTCAAGCCTGGGTGATCTATTTATGGTCACACTGTCTAAACAAACACAAATGGGAGAAAGACTCTGTGAACCTTAATTTTCAATACAGTGGAAGTCTCAGAGATCATCCTTGGAAAGTAAACAGAGCTGATGTGTAAAGTAATTGGGCCCACAGCTGTGGCTTCCCCTTCCCTTCAGCTGCACATAAACAGAAGTGTGCAGGTTCATCTCGCCTCTGTCTTTACTGGGTGGATCAAGGTGACACTCACCAAGAAGGATATTTCTCTTTCCTTTCCTCTCAGCTTGCTCTCTGAAAATCATTTATATCCGAAACACTTTCAAACAGAGCTCAACTAGGCTTTTTCTTTTATTAACCAAAAGCCCTGTAGCAAATTTTAAACCAAATAATCTATTCCCCATTGTAAAACTCTCCAGATGCCACAGGGGCACTTAAACTTTGGCACCCTTTTAATTGCCCTGTCATCAGGCCCGTGGGGCCTCCCCCCAGCCCCCTGGGGCAACTAGCCACAGCTCAGCCCTATTCCACAGCTCAGGGCTAAAAATAGTTTAGCTGTCTAAATCACTGTTGTCCGCCTTGGATTGTAAACTTCCCAGCGAATACTGGTTCTATTTGAGTCACCAAGGACACACTAGCTTTCATTTTCAAAGACACTACTAGTGAAAATGTCCACAACCATGTGCGGAGGAAGGACAACTTGACTCAAGAGATAGAGACACAATTGAAAGTCTCTTTAATACATCATGCAGTGTCACATGCATAAGGAGGCTTAATAAAATGTTTTTGATGATGAGGAATACATTTGTTTTCCCTCTTCCCCAATAATCAATTAATGGTATTTACTGAGTGCTTACTAAGCACTGTGCTAAGCACTTGGGAAAGTATAATTCAATAGAGTTGGCAGATGAGGATCCCTGCCCACGAGGAGTTTACAGTCTACAGGTGGCATCTGACCACTTTTCCTGATATGCCACCTCCCCAGATCATATTACATAATCTTTCTTGGTGTCATAAATCTCCACAGCCACAAATTCTTGTAATTTGGGCATTTAGTTAGGGCAATAATAACAGATAATAATAAATAACAGATTTACCAAAAACCTATTTTCAGAATTTATCTCACTAAGAAGTCGATTTCGTTTTCCATCGTGCCACTGTTAGCAAGAACACGTCTATTATTTTTTATCTCCTTCTCCCAGGGCAGTCAGAGTTCTGCCCGCTTCTCTAGAAAATTGCACCAGGGGGTCAAGGAGAACTGCTGGATTTCATTAGCTATCATTACAGCCAAATGCTTCTTCCTTCTGCTTTTAATGCCTTAAAACATCTCTAGGTTCTTGATTAGTCAACCATACTTCCCAGTCGGCATCTCTAGCCTGGGAGGAAAGAGATGAGTTAAGGAAGAAAAGTATTCCAACTACAGAATGCTTTGAAACCCCGAATCTAGCCGGGGAAATCCAAACAGGAGGCAGAATGCACCACTACCATCCTTGTCCATTCACCTGCTGCTGCTTTTAAACTGGGGTGATAGAATACACAAATTCCCCTTAGCTCATTACTACAGCCCCCATGCGTCACTGTAATAAGCTACTTTTATTACAAATTCAGAGGTGAAACGATTGTATTGTTAGCACTTTGCTAAATCATCAGTTTACATGAATTTTAATCTCTCTCACTGCACATCGTCCATGAGTTCACAGCTCATGGTTGCATGGGATGCATATGCACTCAGATTAGGTTCCAGCAGAGACTTTTACCCATATGTGACTCGAGAAGCTCCCATATGAGAATCTGCTGAAAAGATTAGGACTCCTTAGTCCGTAAAGATAATGCTGAAAGGACATGATTTACAGCACAGAAATCACTCTGAGTGTACAACGGGCAAAGAGTGTACATGGAATCATCGTTCAGCAAATCCCACCATACCAGAACAGAGGAGCACCCAACAGAACATGAATGGATGTGCTGAGAGCAAATACAAGGCAACTCTTTTGGCAGGTAATAAGCATATGGAATTTCTTACCATAAGAAGTCAATACGGAACAGTAAATATAGACAGCTGTATTTTTAGTAAGTTTGTTTCGATGTAATTCAGCCATCGTTAGGAATATAGACACAAGTACTGATACTGGTGTTTGGAAGACTGTGGAACAGAGTGTGGTGGGAGCATAATGTCTGGCTCCAGGGCTGTCCACCTTCTCTGCAGAGGTGTCTCATCTGGGTCATTGAGCAGTTCCATCAGCATCACTTACACGCCAAACTCAATATCCAATGGCAAAGCAAGACCGGGAATGATGAAGCTCAGGAACATAGTCTCCCAACATCAAAGCTATGCTTACCTTAACACAGTAATGCTAGGTGGACCATGTGAAGAAAATGAACAACAGCAGGATATCCAAATAACTGCTGCATGGAGAATTTCAATTAGGAAACCAAAAAAAACAAGAGGAGGAAACATTCTAGGGATGCGATGAGACAAATCGGCAAACCAGCTGAAAACTGCGAGTCGATTGCTGAGAATAGACTTGCATGACAAGCTATCAGGAAAGGAGTAGCTCTTTTTAAAGAGAACTTCTTAAAGAACAAGAGCTTATTGAAGAACAAGAGACAGGGAGACAAAAGAGAAGAGAGCACCAGGTGCTCCAAACACTAAGCATAGCAACAGAACAAGAGACAGCATATTTGTTTGCACAATGTGGCTGGGACTGTGGATCTTTCCAGCCTCACATACACTCTTAAGATAACTTTATCAACAGTGGTTTCTTCTAAAAATATGAAGGGCAACTTTTATCTCTCTTTCTCTCTAAATACAATATTTAGAGAGAGAGAAAGAGAGAGAGACAGAGAGAGAGAGACGGAGATAACACCAGTGTACATTCTAATACAGTTGTTTTATTCTCTGTAAATATAAAAAGAAAGGAATCATTCCTATTCAAGACCTCAAATGGCACCCCCTTTCTCTAAAACAATTCCCAAACGTGAGTCTCAGAACCAGTTCATAAATTTACAATCACTTAGTACCACATTTCAAAGAAAAACTATTTTTCAAAGACCTCTTAACTTCTACCTAGTATGGTGAAACCCCTGTCACCATTAAACGTCTCTAGATGTAAGCCAGGGTGAATCGAGGTGTGGTTGAACAGAGAAGAAAGTTAGCCCTATTGATCACCCACACCTAAAAGACCTCACCACTTAAATTCCACTGGATGTGAAGAGAATTAAATATATCTGGAGGGAACTGGGACAGGGAAGCTGTTCTCTCATGAAATAATGTCATCCAGGCCCAGTCAGCTACTAGAAAAGGTTTGGGGAGCTTAATTGGACCTGCAGCCCTGTCCTTCTGTTCTGCCCATACCCATTTCAAATCTAGCTGTATTAGATTTACAAAGGGGAGAGAGAGAGAGGGAGAGAGAGAGAGAAAGAGAAAGAAAGAAATAGTATGACCCAAACCGATTTAAAGGATTAAGGGCTATGGCTGGGGTGTATATGCTCCATTTTGCTGATATTCTTTCAGAATGTCACTTGAGTTGTTGCTATAGCACTCAGATCCAGTGTTCAAGGTCTTGCAAAATGCTCACGAAGTCTCTTGAAGGCTTAATTAAAACTATTTTGAGAGCTTGATTCCACAATAAAAGAAAGCCAAAACTGCAAGAGAACCCTGGGATTCCAGTCTTAACATCCATCTGCTCCAGAAGGAAGGCAGTGAAGTGCTATTAATAACTTGCTTCCAACTCTCTAAAGTCCAAGTGTCAGAGCTGTTTTGCCCTGCTCTGAGTCTATTCTCCAGACAGCTCATACCCACATTAATATAACGCAGGTGTGTCCCACTAGCCCATTAAATCGTGTCCCACTAGCCCATTAAAAGAGGAGTAAGGCCAGGACTTCGGGTTTGGATTCAGATCCAATAGTAAAACTAAATCAGATGAATTTCCAAGAAGCCATCTAGCCTACCAGTCTGAATCAAAGAGTTTGAGCTAAACAAACTGAACTGTTTTGTTGGTTGCTGAGAATATGGCATTGGAAAGTCCTAATAGAATGGCTGTATGTCTTGTGGGAGCTACCCTCTTAAATGGTAAACTTCTAAATATCAAGGTCAGTGCCTATCTGTTCTTATAACTTCCCAAGATCCTCCTAGAGTATTTTACACAAATGATAACTGAAACAGTTGTGATGATGATGATAATTGTGGTGTTGCTGTTGGCCAGAAGAGAACTGAGCTCTGCATCACTAGCCTTTTTTCACTGCCACCCGATTTTGGGGTGGAAGAGTGAGCGGATCATATAGGATTGGGACTCTTGGGCCATTTCTGCTGCCACTTCCACTGCTCTCTCGAACCCAGATCCGACCCCGAGTCTATGCAACAATGCTTATTCATTCATTCATTCAATTGTAATGAGTGCATACTGTGAGCACAGTACTGTACTAAGCACTTGGGAAAGCACAATACAACAAGAAACAAACATATTCTCTGCCCACAACAAGTGTACTATCTAGAGAGGGGAGCCAGGCATCAATACTAATAAATAAATTACAGATATGTACATAAGCGCTGTGGGGCTGGGAGGAGGGAAGAACAAGGGGAGCAAGTCAGGGCAATGCAGAAGAGAAGGGAGTGCTTAGGGGAAACTGTGTGAGGGGGTGTCTGGGTTTTTGGTGGGGAGTCTTGGAAATGGTAGCAAAGGGTGCCTAAAGCATTACAGAACCCAAGGGCAACAAGAAGCAACTTGGGACTCCTATGGTACTCTTTGTTTCTTGCACTGTGAATTGCTAATCCCTGAATTTAGTGGATTAACACAGACTATCCCTCCGATTTAAATTCACCTTCTGGAATCTTGCATAGAATATATTACTCACACATTCTAAGCCTTCCGTGCCTGACCAAATCAAACGAATGGCCAATTACTTCCAATCCAAGCAGGGAAGGGCAAGCAGACTCCTCTGTTCAAAACCAATCACACAGAGACCCAGGTAGAATTGCAAATTGGCCAAGGGCAACAAAGGTGCATGGAGGGGGTATGAGGGGGTTCTGGATCCCCAAGTAACCACCCATCTCCCTACACCAGGAGGCCAGATTCACTCAGGCAGAAACTTGGGTTCTCTTTTATGGAATACAATGGGCAACAGGAAGAGGAAGGAATGGGTAGGGAGGGAAGCCTAGGTAGGGAATATAGGTGTGGGGAAAGCCAGTGCACATTAAAGGATCCAAATGGATGGCTTGTAGCTAAATGACTGTCTGATCCCAGTGGCAGTAGTAGAATAGTCAGCTGCTCACTTCCTTGAAAACCCAGGGCATGATTTCCCCCACATTATGATATTCTGGCCAATTTTAAATCATATCTACACACAGATAGCCACTGCTGCTCACCAGTCTAATGTGAAAAAAACAAACACCGCCACAAAAAGCCTTTCTGATCTGGGGTCTAAATAGTCCAGATGGGCGAATTTAATTAGCATCACTTTAGATTCACTTTTTGAAAATGATGCCCTTTGATTTCAAAGAATTTTACTACTTCCCTCCTTAGCATGGTCTCATTTGTCTCATTTTCTCAATCTCGTAATAGGGAAAATTCATCCTGGAAATGCTTCTTTATCAATCAATCAATCAATCACTCTGTCCCAGGGACTACTTCAAGATGAGCTATCAATTTTCCTTCTCAGGTTTCAGAGGGAAGCTTTACGTCACTAAGAAATTCTTGTCCAAATATGAATTACACATATATCATTCTACAGATTTATCACCCAGCTTTGATGAGATTAATTCTATATCAAGAAGAAACAAGTAATAACAATGACATAAACAACAATGATAATAATGACACACTTTGTTCTTTTTAATGGTGTCTTTCATCAAAGTTGCTCAAAGCACAGCCCAGGCAGGCATCTGCTGCTGACGCATGAGAAGGAGGCTGAGAATTCATGCCGGTTCTTCCTGGACAGTGATCAGGATGGTTTAACCCTCTGTGTTTTGGTTTCCCCATCTCTCTAAAAAGGCCTGCCTCTCAACTCTAGGATTCTCTACCTATGCAAGACTTCCCTACCCTATTCACCCTTTCTTCAAATCCCAGCTAGAGTTTTCTCTTCCACCCACAGTCCTTTACACACCCTTGCCCCCAGACAAGCCCCAGGTCTGCTCTCCGGGCTCAGTCTCTTCTACTACAGCTCACCTGTAAACCCTGTACACATTCAGTTTCTGGTGTTGAAGATGTTGAAGCCAACTTGTACTTCCCAAGCGCTTAGTACAGTGCTCTGCACACAGTAAGCGCTCAATAAATACGATTGATGATGATGATGATGATGATGGTGTTCACTTTCTGTTCATCTGCTTTCTGTGGTACACTGTGCACGTCTACTCAATTCTCTGTGTTATTATCAGTTATTACACACGGTGGGGACAATGTAACTTTCAGCTTCATTGAAATGGATCGCACAGCCAAGGGACTTAATCCCAGTGGAGATTTTATTTGAGTTAAAGGCTACGGAGTGAACATGTGAGCTGTTCAGAGCCTTCCCCGTTTCTCTGTCATCAGAAATAAAGGTTAAATATATCATTAATGGGCCTCTGATGCCAGACTTTAAATCCATCCAGTAGACAGTAAATTCTAAGAGGGATTTAACTTGATTTGTAGGGTTCTCAAATGATGGTGGAGGTGTTAACAATGATGGGATTTATTAAGTGCTTAGAATGACAATTTTCTAACTCAAGGGGAGGCACTGAACCCTGGGGACTTCAAGCACGCCTGTTACGTGCCTTGGGAGGATTTGACTGTGTCAGCGTGGAGACGGCATGGCCCAAGGAGGGCAGGCAATCCTCAAATGAAACATGATGGTGCTGTGGTGGTCCTGGAAAAGATCCTCCCTGAAAACCAAGGACACGTTTCCTCCCACTAGGACAATCCTCCAGCTTATTCTGGAGACTCTAATTTTTTCCTTTGTTTAAACTGAATCACCTCTAAATGCAGACAGCCACTGCCGCTCACCAGTCCACAGTGGAAAAAAATAAAAAAAGAAAGCCCATCCAATGTTTGGAAAACCATTTCCTGCCTCTCTTCTGTATCCTGCCTCCAGATAAACTGAGAGGGCTTACTTGCAAAACAAAGAATATAAATCTTGAAAGGATTAGTTTTGCTTGGTCTAATTTAGCACTGTTAATCTCTTTTATGAAAACATACTACGGATTTTCCACCACAATCACTTCGGTATCTTTCTCCTATCAAGCATTAATTGGTATAGACAACCTGAAAGTATCTACGCATTTCAACGTTCAGAAAGTGAAGCCAGAAATCTGGAATAATAATCATAAAAATGAAGTAGATACAGAAAGGAAAAAGGGGAAGTAGTGTGACCTAGTGGAGAAAGCATAGTCCTCGGAGGTAGAAGGACCTGGGTTCTAATCCTAGCTCTGCCACCTGTCTGTTGTGTGACCCAGGGCAAGTCACCTAACTTCTCTGTGCCTCAGTTTCCTCAACTGCAAAATAGGGATTCAATACCTTTTCTCCCTCCTACTTAGAACTGTGTATCCCTTGTGGGACAAGGACTGTTTCCTGCCTAATTAACTTTTACCTACTCCAGCACTTAGACGAGGGCTCGACACTTAGTGAGTGCTTAACAAATACCATAAAAAAGTCTATCTTTGCCAGGTCTCCTCCTAACTCTGCCACTGGATTGATGTGTGACCAGGGACAAGTCACAACGTCAATTTCCTCATCTGTATGCTGGGGGTAAGGTACCTACTATACCTTCTCTACCACTTAACTTGTGAGGCCCAAATGGGATGGCGACTGTATCCAATCTGATTAACCTGCCTACCCCAGCCCTTAGCATATTTCTTGTCACATAGTATCACTGCTAAGCATATACTGCCTTTTGAGAGTGACATTCTCTAAAGAATACAACTGAGTGAAGCTAATTAGTCTATCCTCCAAGGGCATTTTTCCAGCTTCAGCTCAGTGTGGGACCAAAAGGGAATCAACTGTTACAGTTTAACAGACACTAAGAAATAGGAGAAGAGAAGTTTCATGAGGGAGGTGAGAATGACAAAGAGAAACAATGGGAGGCAGAGGGGAAGGTCAAAGTATGGAAGAAAGGGAAAAGAGGCAGGAAGGGGTCGGTGGAGGCAACAGAAGATATAGAGGGGGATGCGGAGAGGAAGGTGACCTGGGGGGAAGTAGTGAGGAAGACATAGAAGGAGCTGGAGATTTACCTCTCCTCTTCTATACTAGTTGGTGGCTCCTATGTAACTTTCAAATTAGATGGAGGACCTTTGTTCCAGCCTTGACCACAGTCCTACTGTGGTCCTGCAAGAGCAGGGGATGCTGTAGACGTGACATTGAGAGGAGGGACTGGGAGGGGACTGGATGCTGTCCGGCATCCTTGTGTTGCTACAGCCCCACTCCCCAGAGTGGGGGATAGGAGGTAGGCAGTGCTGTGCCTGGCTGGAAGTGAGGCAGGGGAAGACAGCACTGTGACTACCTGGAAGGAGGTCCATATGGCCAGTTGGAGGTATATAATATAAACCTACCTGTCTCCCCATGCCCCATCCTTCCTAACCCATCACTGCCTGGGAAATGTCTGCGAGCCAGTAATAATTATGGGATTCCAGGGCTTACTTTCGCCAAGCACTGTACTAAGCTCTGGGGTAGATCCAAGAAGAACAGATTGAACACAGCCTTGTCCCATATGAGGCTCACAGTCTTAGCATTTTTAGAAGTGACCCAGGGGGCTACACTTCTTTGTATAGCTGTATATCAGAGGAGTGTTGCTATACATGTGCACGTATAGAAATAAATACTGCCAATATATATTATATAGAGAGAAATAAATATGTATCATTGTGATGTAGTGAAATCTTTCCTCCAAATTATGCGTGTTTAAGAGGTTAAAGAATGGATTAGCATTTCATACATTTGTTCTCTTGCTGCTATGTTAAATAGAGTTTAATTTGCTAATGTTTTCACTTACTTGCAAAGAGATATATGAAGAAGAGAGAAGGTAAAGAAGATGTGCTTGGCTGGTAGGCCTGAAATTTCACTGCAGCGTTAACTCACTCAAATCAATCGGTACAACTGCAACACATCCCTAAATGAAGACAGCCCTCATCCCTGACACCCTCTCCAGCAGAAGAGAACCCCATTTCTGTTTCCTGCAATCTGAGGTATAATTAGCAGCTAACTGACTACTGATAAGCAGATGATGGACAACTCTTCTACTTATTTCAAGTGTGCTGCTAATGATTTCCTAAATAAAGTATTTCTATGGAAGCTCTGCTCACCCTGGCATCATCATCATCATCATCAATCATATTTATTGAGCGCTTACTGTGTGCAGAGCACTGTACTAACCGCTTGGGAAGTACAAGTTGGCAACATATAGAGACAGTCCCTACCCAACAGTGGGCTCATAGTCTAAAAGTGAGACTTTTAAAAGCTGGCAGATCGCCCAGCTTTGCCCAACTCATTAAGGGCTTCATTACTTGCACCCGAGCCAATGCAGTGCATCAGACCTATGCTGCGAGTCTGGGCTCTGCTTCTGCTACTTCCTTCTGGTGCTGGGCTTAATTCTTGGGTGGAAGCCCACTTTTAAAGGGGTCCCTGGGTCTGCCTCAAAGGGAAAGGTTCTCTTTTCCAGGCTTCCTGGAGTGGCACGAAGGCCTGTGAGGTCATTTAACCGCTCTGTGCCTCAGTTTCCTCACCTGTAAAATGAGGGTAAAATTCCTGTTCTCCCTCCTTTTTAGACTATGAGCCCTGTATGATCTGATGGTACAGTTTCTGCTCCAGCATGTAGCACAGTTTGACAATTATCATCTTGGTATTACTATTATTTGGTAAATTTGCTTTTTTATGGAAAAAAGAAAGCAGAATGACTGGGGTGAAAACATTTCAACTGTTTCAAAGGGCCTTAGGGCCAGGATCTAGTCCTAAATTGGATATTTCATTGCCTAGGCCTCTTATACAAATCTTCATAGTTGAGAATGGGTGAATTCTTGGTTTTGATGAGGTAGCCATTCCCTTAACAGACTGTTCAGGAGCAGGGGTTGCATCCTGTATCTTCCTTGTACAACTCCCTGGTACCTTCTAGGGGTTGTTTAACCAGCAGCTGTGGGAGCAGCTGCACAGATAAGGTGTGAGGCCAAAGCTCCCCAAGACTAAAGAAGGCTCCTGGATGCTGCTAAGGCCTCCCCCTCTCCAAGAAGCTTTTGATTTCCCTCTGGAATCATTTTTATCCTGGCAGCCTTCTGCCCCAAGAGCTGAGACTGCTCCAAGCACCCCCATCCTTCATCCTCCCCAATGACTTGGCATTCATGCCATCATCCTTCTCCTCCAAAGGACCAGAAGCTCTTCAAGGCCAGCCATCAAGTCATCGTCTCTCATTCCTACAGAACCAGAATAATAGTTAGTTCTCCGCCATAGGTTTGACCATTGTACATTTGTCCATTGTACATGATGGACAAATCCCAGCTCCCAGGCATACCTGAGCTTGACCAGATGATCACAATAACCATTTGTAAAATGTCCCTTCATCTCATCGATATTGATGGAAAACGTGATTCCCTTGACCTGAATTGGTAGAGCAAATTTTTTTTAAAAAGAATTCAAGAATTTTCCCTCCAAGACTTAGCTGCTAAAGTGTTGGACAGGATTCTGGATTTTATCATCACCAACACAGAAAAGGAAAGAGGAAGAAATATTCTTTGAACTCATTTTTACTTGACTTAAATTCCCCTATACGGTCAAGACCACAATAGTACCCTCTGTCCCAGAAACTAGCATTATCACTGACTCCTTGCTCTCTTTCCACTCTCACAGTCACCTCCTATATCAGTAAAATGATGGCCATACCTATCCCTCCCTATTTCACTGTGATGCTAAGAACACATCTTTTGCCCAGCATAGGCTCCATTTAATGGACTAGCAATTTCTCATTCTTCTTAGTTGGTGTTCATAAGAAAGTTGGTAACTGATTAAAATTATATTGTGCTCAGATTTTTTTCTGCAGGAAGACAAGTGGGTTTTTAATACACTTCAAACATTTAATTTTTCAATGAATTACCATATTTTCCCAGAATACTTTTAAATGAAAATCCTGGATAAAGTAAATCACTGAAAGCACAATGGAAATATGAAGACACTACATAAATTCAGGGCATTATTGCTATTTCTTCCAACTTTCAAATACTTAAGTCTCTGTCAAAAATAAACAAAAACAAAAAACTTCTCATCTCTCTTCAAATCTCTGAGAGGTCAAAAAAATCAATGAGGACACTGTGATGTTTCCGTTACATCTGAGGTCAGTTCCCAGAATCCAATATCGATGTCCTAGTTCCCCAACGATTTACATCCCCACAGTAAAGGTGTGTGAGTGTGTGTGTATGTGGGGAATCTCTTAGGGCCTCATACTGAGATCGCCCCCCGTAAAATGTTCCCATCATCCTTGGACTCTGCTTTGGAACCCCAAAAAGGCACTGGAAGCATTTGGGTTTCAGCTATTGCCCAAAGGGCTGTCTGGTTAGGTTTGGAGGAAGGCAAATCCCCCTGTGATAACGAGTCTCTGAATTTCCAGTTCCACAAGCACAGATTACTCAGGCACTCTCTTGGCTCTAAACTATAACCAGCTTCTACTTATTTAAAGGTTTCGAGAGCGACAGTAGTTGTGTCATAGAATCCTGACCTGACCTGGCACTGGTACCTAACTTAAACCCAGGGGTTCCTGCCCCCTGGCCCCCTTTTAGACTGTGAGCCCACTGTTGGGTAGGGACTGTCTCTATGTGTTGCCAATTTGTACTTCCCAAGCGCTTAGTACAGTGCTCTGCACATAGTAAGCGCTCAATAAATACGATTGATAATTGATGATAAATACGATTGATGATGGCCCCACTTCTCTCGGCAGCTGAGCATGCTGTCCAGAGATCCTTCCCTAGGTCTTTCACCTGGCTCATCCCCAGCCTTCTTGGAGGACACTACCTTCCTATACTCCATGTTCCCTTCAGATGCCTTGTGATGCTTGGGTTTCTCTTCCACTTTCCCAGCCCCCTCTTCTTTGACCATTTCCTCCCCTCTAATCGGCTTGGGCTGCAGCTGATGTCACCAAGTGAATGACTGTCATCCCAGATGGGAGGGGTCCTGAGGAGTGAGCAATTTCTTTGTTCTAGAGATAACTATCCTGTGAGTGGGCTATCAGTCAATCAATAAATAGTATTTATTGAGTGCTTACTGTGTGCATGGCACTGTACTAAGCACTTGGGAGAGTACATTAGGGCTAGCCTGCTGGATTCTCATATGTGGAGCCAGTATATGGGTAAGCCTTCCTCAGCCTCTGATATTGTTGGAGTTTGACCTCCTGAATCCCTTAAATACACACCCAGACAAAGCTTCTCTCAGGATTGGCACAATATGAGCACACAGAGGTAAATTCGGAACACCAGACTTCAGAGTGATGATCTGAAACAAATGATGGATTTCAAATTGCCTAAGTGAAAACGAAAATCTAATTCAGACGTCGGTATCGCGCATTAGTCATTTTCTCCAAAGACTATAAGGACAAAGTCATTTTATTATATTCTTTGGTGACTTCATTATTCCACAAACCTCATCTGAGTTCTGCCCTCTCAATGATTCTCAGAGGCACAGAGATTGTGGTGGTGGGTGGGAGTTCAGCATCTAAGCAAAGTCTTAAGAGATTCATCATTAAACCAGGGGCAGACACCAGGTGGACAGAGCAGGTTGTTATCAAAATCAGCACGTAGAATGTGTCACCAAGTAGAAACACTGGCTGAGAAAATTATGATTGGGGCACCTTCTCTTTGGAGGTTTTTACAGGCAGGAAAGAGTCATGGCTATTGGGATAGTTGGGGAAGGGTCCATTCATTCCACCTCCTCTGCAGGAACAAAGGGCAGGTAGGAGCCCTGGGACATGTGGCCTGAAGCCACCATCCTTCTCCCTAACACTGAAGGTTGGAAGCAACTCTCTCCCCCGCTCCTATTGCCCCTCACAGGAATGGAGGGTGAGCAGAAACTACTTCCAAAACTCCCATTTGATTGTAAACTCGGTGAGGGCAGGGACCTCATTTTTTACTTCTATTCTGTATCCCCAGTGCTGCTCTGCTCAGAGGAGCTGCTCAAATAATGTTGTTGCTACTGCTGCAGCTGATGATAATTTAGACATAGGGACCATCTGAAGCAGGGACCATTTCCGAGCAATCCCGGCTTTTGCATTGTTGAATTTAGTCTATTTGGGAATTCTGGTTGACTTTTCCCTGTTTGTCACCCTCTTTCCCACTGCAGACTATGAGCCCCTTCAGAGCCAGGGACAGTACCCGAATTCAAATCCATGGATTCTTCCCAGTGCTGAGTACAGTCCTCACACGATGTATTTACGAACTGACTATGATGGTGAGTGTCTGGCTGGCAAAGTTCCTTAACAGAGAGGTCTGGGATCTCGGCAACTCCACAAAACGTTGTGCAGGGACTCTGCCTGGGGTGACTACCAAGTCAGAGCTGCGGGCTGAGAAGCCAAGCACCTATGTAACCACAGACTGGATAATCAGCCATGAACCATCATGAGTTGACTGCAATGAACATACTACAACACTAATTCAAGACCCCACCCAAAGACACATTCTCCACTTTTCCTTACGGAATGTTTCTTTTTATCTATAGGAAAAGAAAACAGAGACTGACACCCTGATGTTCTCAATGGATTATGGAAAAGTCTTCTTACGGTAGGAGAACAAATTGGCTTAACAGCTTTTTTAAATTTTTTTTATTTTTTGGTCTGGAGGTATGGGATCTGGCTGCTAAATCCCCAAAATCCTCAGTAGTGCCACTTGTCAAGCTCAGATCTTGGCAGGTGGATTTTTTCAACATTAGACAGTGTTACAGGGAGAGAAACACTGCCCGGTCATCTGAGTAATGAAGCAAGAGAAGAACTAAGAAAAAAGCAAGTCAGAGTCCCTAACTTCAAACTTTCTCAGGCTTCAAAAAGAAGACAAACTGCTGAACTTCAGACCAAATATTAAGCAGCAGGAAAAGAAAAGGGGAATCAATCATACTAGATGTAAAAGAAACAAAGTGAAGATGATGACTCGGGGATTTTTTTTCCCCAGGATTCTTACATATAGCTATGAGACTTCACACACCAACTTCTTAAACACCTTCATCCTCACCCCACCTAGGACCTTAATTGGTTGGCAGGCTGAAGCAGAAACCTGAGAGACGGGTCACACTAGGCATCCTGAGTCTAGCAGTACCCTCCTATCTTCCTCACGGACCCAGGCCTAGACTTGGAGTTCACGCAATTCCTTGAGCCCAATGCCGAATGTGCAGGTCAGAGAGCTCAGCGATGCTGGGGGATTGGAAGGTCAGAAAGCCAGACTTCATTGCTGCAGAGCCTAAGCTTGGACATTTTAAGGAAGATGCACTATAGTAATTGCTCCATTACAGATAGGATGAATAATGGCATACTTCTCTCACCACTGAAAGGAAAACAGTCACTTGGCTATTACGTTTATTTTGCTTTTAAGCAATTTGCCTCTAGACAGGTATACACTGTGGGGCATACAAATTTGAACAGAACAATAATGTGAAACTGCATCCCCTGACATTTAAAGTGCCTAACACTTTCAGCATTTTTTCTGCTTAGGTTCTCCAACCGGAAATTAATTTTCTCACATCTACCCATTTCTTTAACATAGAAAAGTCACCAAAATTCCTTGACTTTATCAAGGTTATCTTGCTTTTATTCTGCCACTTGTCAGCCGTGTGACCTTGGGAAAGTCACTTAACTTCTCTGTGCCTCAGTTACCTCATCTGTAAAATGGGGATGAAGAGTGTGAGCCCTACGTGGGACAACCTGATTACCTTGTATCTCCCCCAGCGCTTAGAACAGTCCTTGGCACTTAGTAAGCGCTTAACAAATACCAACGTAATTATTATTAAGTTACTTGGTTTCTGTGCCACAGTTTCCTCACCTATAAAATGAGGATTAAATCTCTAGTCTTTCTTCCCTTACAGTGTAAACCCCATGTGAGTCAGAGACTGTCTGATCTGATTGTATTACATCTATCTCCTGCTCTTATTGCAGTGCTTGGCAAAGAATAAGTGGTTGACAAATACCACAATTATTATTTTTTTGCCGCACTGTAGATAGTTGATCCCAGTCAACCTACCGGTGCTGCCTGAAAGCAGAGGGGTAAAATAGATGCTGTGCTTTGGAAAGGTTTGTTATTTCCTGAGCAGGCTGAAAGGGAATAATCATGGAAAGACCTTTGAGGGTGTCACCTAATCCATGCCCTCGCCTATAGATAAGCCTCCTCCGTAAACCATCAAGAGCAGGAGAATGGTCAGGCTATGGATAAAGCTCTTTAGAGAGAAGATTCTGCCACCTTCTTTAATACTCCTTCGCAGGGTTTAATGCCTGCCCTCACATAGTTGTTCCTTCTGCCCAGCACCAGTTCCTGCCGTTGGAGTTTACACTCCTCGGAGAACCCATCTGACCAATACTGAAACATTCAAAATTCATCAGCTTCTAATCAACCCTGAACCTACACATTTTTAAGCTTTCTGTCCTATGTATTCTTAGAGGCAGGGTTGGATGGAGGAAAGCACCCAGGCTGGAGAGCCTGGAAATCTTTGTTCCAGTTCCAGTTATGCCACTGACCTGCTGTGTGACTTTGGGCTGATCTCAACTTCTCTGGGTCTCAAATTCCTCATGCTTAGAATGGGGGGAATCTTGGCTGCTCCCCACTTCATGGGGATAAGAGGATAAAATGAGAGCTGATTGTGGTTGTACTTTGGAAAACGAAAGTGCTATAGAAATTCAGAGCACTAAATAATGAACATAGTTGGGGTGAGGGCAAGGGAGGAGAGGAGGCATTTGTATTTTACTATTCCAAGTTCCTAGTAGAGTGCTCTGCACACAGTAAGCACTCAATAAATATGATTTATTGATTGATTGATTAATTAAATGTGAAATACAGTTTGGAAACTAAAGGCTTAAGAAAGCCTCTTGATCAGGCCCAAAGGCAACCTGGAAATTAAAATCCTACAAAAGCTTCAAAAATGGTTCTCCATGTGGCTGCTCCCTGGCCCACCAGGCACAATATTAATATTAACAATAATAATTATGGTATTTGTTACTATGTGCACTTTCTATGTGCCAGGCCCTGTTCAAGAGAAGCAACGTGGCTCAGTGGAAAAGAGCATGGGCTTTGGAGTCAGAGGTCATGGGTTCAAACCCCGGCTCCGCCAATTGTCAGCTGTGTGACTTTGGGCAAGTCACTTCACTTTTCTGTGCCTCAGTTACCTCATCTGTAAAATGGGGATAAAGACTGTGAGCCCCACGTGGGACAACCTGATCACCTTGTATCCTCCCCAGCGCTTAGAACAGTGCTTTGTACATAGTAAGCGCTTAACAAATGCCATCATTATTATTATTTATTACTAAGCACTCTGGGGTAGATACAAGCAAATCGGGTTGGACACACTCCCTGTCCACCATGGGGATCACACTCTTAATCCCCATTTTACAGATGAGGGAACTGAGGCACTAAGAAGTGAAGTGGCTTGCCCAAGGCCACGCAGCAGACAAGTGGGATTAGAACCCATGATCTTCTGATTCACAGGCCCATGCTCTATCCACTATGCCATGCTGCTCCTCTAGCTTGTCAAAGTGCTTCCACCTCAATTAGCCATGGCCAGGGTGGGGGTTCTCATAGCTGGGGGATCCTGGAGACATGACTAAAACTCTTGGAGCGACCTGAAGCTGAAAAAGACTGTTGGGGAAACATGTAAGCTATACATGGTAGCTTTCTGTCGGGGCTGGCAGCTATAGGAGACTTCAAAACTTAAGGAAACTCCAACAGCCCTGTACTCATGAACGTGCAGCCAAAACTTGCATTGGGGAAGCCTCGACAAGTTCCTTGAGGGGCGGGGAAGAAGAAGGGGAGTGGAAGTGCTCTATGGGGTTGGAAGGATTAACTTGCACACTGTCATCTCTGCTTTCATCTCTGCCCCAGCATTTCCAGTATGTAAAACAGGCTTCCCCATTGCAGTATTTTGGTATTATGCCAGCAGTTCCCCAGTAGCTTCCAGTCCCCAGTGGTTCCTCCAAGAGGATGCTATATGGGACAGTTTGGTGGTGCGGGCGCTTAGAATCACTGCAGTGAACTTGGTGAGGACTGAGGTCCTGAGAGTTAACAAATTGGTTTCTCTATGATGATACTTTATTAATGAACCAACTAGCAGTCATTCCTACTGGCCCAGCTCAGAGATCCCATCCCAAGTAATAACTCATTTTCAGGTTTGGTCAAGAAAATGGGCTGTTCAAAGACTCTTCCCAATGCCAGGCCTTGAAAACCTCTACTGATAGGCAGCAGCCTAGACCTGCCTGCAGAAATAAATACTTCACTTGCAAATCTTCATGGGCAAAATCACTAGGATGTATTTGCTCCACTGCCGGCTGCTATGTGGTTCAGAATTGTCTTCTCTCTGACTTTGCCGTTCATGAAAAAATAATGGGGAAGAATGCACCCTGTGTACATTGTCACTTTTATCAACCAGTGACATTTTAGCTGAGACACCTTAGATCTACATTCTAATCATGGCTTGACTAATATAACTGCCTTCAATTAAATCCCTTTTCTAGGGCAAATGTAGTTTATGGTGATTTCCTTGGGGCCTAACATGCTGACAAGAAGATAGGCCAATGCATAAACCCACTGGCTTAAAATCAATGGTAAAGAGCTTCTGCTTAATGGGAAAGGAAAACACCTAAAAGACACATATAGAGGGAGTCAGAGAAGATGGTGAACCACAGCTCTTCTGCAGAGTTTGGAGGAGTTCCTAGGATGGAAGTCAGTGGATGGGGAGGAGGAGGCAATTCCAGACTAAGGTATTGCTTGGGCCAATGTTCAGCATCCGGACAGAAAAGAACACATAAAGCTGAAGTTCAGAAAATACTATTCATACTGTTCAGCTTGTCCAGTGTCAGCTAGCACTAGAATACGAATAGCAGGTTTAAACAGACTAATTGTGCTCTAGTTACTGCAATATTGTCTCCACTATATTCAAGGCATTGTCTCCCTGTCACTAGTTACAAAAGATAGATAAATGAATGGAATAATAGTACTACTGCATTTAATCAACCAAGCTAGACATTACTGGATATCATCAGAGAGGGAATACTTTTGTTGAGATACATGCACCCAATATTATTCCATAAATAGGCTAAGAGGGCTGCAGCGGCTTCAGATCAAATCGATCAATTGTGAAAGCAATTACAACTAGCAGCTAAAGAAAGGCCACCCTTAAATGGAGTGCCTATAATGCTTCATAGACCAAAGTCGCATACATGAGAAGGAAAATAGTCCATAGGAGCCTAGAAATGTCTAAAAGCTCCAACTGGGACCTTGCGCGGTAAATAAAGAGATGAATTCAGGTGGAATCTGCCTTGTGAGTTATACTGAAAACCAAATGTACTGGCAGGTGCCTTGAGAAGTTCAATGACCCCCACTGTCTGGCAAGGGATGAGCAATGAAAACTTGAGCAGGGATGGAGTGTCCTGAAAATGGCAGAGAAGCCAGGAAAGCTTAATTCAAATGACTGGCATCAAGGCTCACGTCCCCAGCTGCCCAAGAGGCACTCTGAGGGTGAGGGCAGTAGAGGATGGGCATGGGGAGCTGGCTGAAGACTGGCCCAAGTACCTGCAGTGCCAATACTACTCACTGTCAGACTGTCTGCTTTGTCTCCTCTTAATTAGACTGGAAGCTCTCTAAGGGCAATAACCTTCAATATCACAGTTTCCTAAGAATCTGATTCAGGGCTATGTTCCATGATGACACTGGGAAATAACTGATGCTGATAAGTTGCATTTCCCCCCCTTCAAATACAAAAGAAATGTGCAGTACTAACAGCAGGAACCCTAAGTTGAAAAAGAATGGCATAAGCAAATGGATGATTTATGTTTCCATGTTTAACTGAAATCAATTTGAATCCATAACAACAACACACATACTCAATATCTGCCATACTGAAAAATGAAGGAGGAGTGCTGAGGGGACATACATATTGGATATCTAATAAAAGCTAACAAAAAAATAGGGAATCACTGGTCCTAATGCCATTTGACTAGCACGCAAACTTAGCAAAAGATGAGAAGACAGTTCCGCTAATCAGTTCCTAAAAGAAACACACATGTGGACAAACAAGGTTTTGAACCCTGATAGAAAACTACTAAATACAAGTGAGAGACTAGCAGATAATCTTTTGTTAAACCTTGAGGGCTGCAAATTTCTGGGTTTTGCAGTGCAGTTCATTTTGAAGTGACATGTGAAATAATTTTAGATACAGCACTGCCAACTAGTTCACAATTATAATCAAACTGAGTGGATTTTCTGGGCTCGGCAGCGTTCCTGAATGTACTCCACAGTCATTGTAACCTCTCCCTAGGACACTATTATTCAGTTGACGGAAAGGCACTCGATCAGCTCTCCTGCTCCTACCTTCCTTCCCTGATCTCCTACTACACTCCAGCCCACACACTTCACTCCTCCAATGCCAACCTACTCACTGTACCTCATCTAACTCATCACCAACCCTACCCGCTGGCCTGGATCCTTCCCCATTCATATCCAACAGACCACCGCTCTCCCCCTTTCAGAGCCAACCAGAAACATCCTCTCCTTCAAGAGGCCTTCCCGATGAAGCCCTCATTTTCCCTACTTACTCTCCCTTCTACATCCCCTATGCGCTTGAATCTGCACTCTCTACGCAATAAACAATATCCTTATTCCCTGACATTTCCCCTATCTGTATTTCTTTCAATGCCTGTTTCCCCTCTGTACCTTGTGGGCAGAGATTGGGTCTACCACTTTTGCTAAATTGTATTCTCCCAAGTGCTTAGTACAGTGCTCTGCATATAGTAAGTGCTCAAAAAATACCACTGATCAAATGTTTTCTGACAGATGGCTCTCAATCTGTATAGGATACTATCCTACATGCTGTGTATTAGGGACTGGATAGCCCCAAGGTAAGGGTGATGTTTGAAGAACTGCCATTCTCTCTTACTGAAGACAAAAAATCTGCTCTCTTCAAGACCCAGGGGTCTGACTGGCCCCTAGATCAGAGCACTTTGAGAGTTGGGTGTTTATCTCTTCAAGAAGGGGGTGAGCATAGATGTGAAGTGAGACACTGTGATTTAGAAACTGCCTGTCCCCCACTCCAAATACTGGATTTTGAAAAATTTATCCTACTCCGTTGGCTTGGGAATACTCCAGTAAAGGACAGAAAAAAAGGAATAATCTCAAACAATCTGTCAATGCTTTTTAACTTGTAAACTCGTTTTCAAAATACCCCCAATCATCAACAGCATTTATTAAGGGTGAACTTTAGCAGAGGTGAACTTTAGCAGAGGGTTAAGCAGGCACAATCCCTGCCCTCCAGGAGTCTAAAAATAAAAGCCAACAAGGAATTTATAGGGATGTATCTAGAAAAGCACACTGACAATTGAGCTGGATCTAATAAAAAAAGGTATTTGGGAAATTTAGATTTCAAATATTCATATATTTCTGTGCGATGGTTTTTTGTTTGCTTTTTTGGGGGGTGGGGGAGAAAGGAGGGCACCAGGAATCGCTTTATAATCCAAGCCAGATTCATGCTTGGGAGGACTTTTCTACATCCAATGGCATAAGATTTTACCTAAGAGATGGGGTAACAAAGAAAAATGTGTTTAGAAATCAGTTGATGGGAAAACTCATGAATTTTAAGCCTTCTAGAGTGTATAGGCTGCTGTTTCAAAGTGCAGTAATAGCTGAAGGATATTTGGGAGTGTTTGAGGCTGTTATGTATCTCAAGGAAGCCCATTTTTAAAAAAGCTGGCTCTCATACCCAAAGTGTACCATTCATGCTGGTTTCAGAGAGCCTGCCAAGTGACACTGGCAGAAAACAAAGCGGTGCTACAGGGATAGAGCCTGAAAGACAATTTTCCCATCTCCCTCCTTTTTTTAGTGCTTCAGTAACTGAGTAATCAAATTATTGATTAAATGGAGTGAGCTAAATGGAAAATTAAGTCTCTATTGACAGTATCCATTTTTCTTCTATCTTTACCTAAGTCCTTAAGGAACAATACCAGTGTTCTCCGAACAGAAAAGCCCCTGGCTATTGGGACTGAAAAATGTTCTAATGACAGTGAGGTGGCTGGCGAAGAAGGCAGAGGGGACTTGAAAATTTGGTAGCAGGCTTACCAACCTGGATAGGGTTTCAAGTTGTGATTCTTTGGGAGATGTGTATTACCTAGGGAGAATGATTTGATTGTGAGGCCTTCTTGCCCTTCTTGCCTTTTATCATGCCTCATCCCACTCAGAGATTCCCTAAACCTTGTCTTCCTTTTTGGGGTTTCGAGGCATTTAAGATTCACCTTCAGCAGTAAGGGCAAAACGTGTTAGGGCTTTTGTGATGCTGTCCATGGTGCTTTCAAAAACTTAATTATTTGAAGATGATTATGCTAGTTGTTACTGACAGTGAGATTTTGTCAATGTGCTCTCATTTCTACAGACACACACATATATGTGAACCTATATATATATATATGTACATATATACATAAATGTGCACACATTTATGAAAATGAAGCTTAGTACAGTTACATATAACTGAATTACATATCCATACACAGGATTTTGGCTAAATTGACTAGGGTGTGCCTGACGATTGATTTCTCACAGGGAATACTAAACACAGTTTCTTGCTGTGCTGATGCATTTGGTGCTTGTGGGGTCGATGCTGCCGCTTGGTAGCTGTGAGTAATGGTTAATGATCTCAGATCCAAAGCCTCAGAGGGCCCCCTGCCTCCATCCAGTACTGTAGCCAAGGAAATCTAGACAGGGAAGAGTAGTTTATTCTATGGTCTAGGATCTTCAAGGAAAATGATTCCATGAATTCCCTTAGAGATGTATTTCCGCGTTTCACAAGCTTTCTAGTTGAAAAGTTTTTATGCGTCTAATGTAAATGCCTCTTTCGCAATTCAATTCTCGTGGTTCTGTTCTCTGCAGAAGCAGAGAACAATTGCCTACTCACTGCCAAATGTAAATGCCTGGTTATGGCTAGTAAGTCTTTTCTTATATTTTTTCTCTTCTGGTTAAATGATTCAGATTTAAGCCATGATCTTATTTTTCTCCTCTTCAATTTTTAATCTCTCCAAGTTCTCTATTTCTTTCTCAGGTTGAAAGGTTTAAAATTGCACAGAGTTCCAACGAATATAGGGGCTTGAATCAGTGTTCAATATAACGAGGAGTATTACTGTTAGATTCCTTCTGCATGTTATACATTTGTCCATAAATCATAGTTATAGACTGGTTTCATGGCAACACATTACAGTGCTGACTCGTTACAATGAACACCTCGTACAGTTTACAATCTATTCTGGTCCCTGGATATTTTTCTATCAAATATGTTCATAGTCAAGCCTCCCTCACCTTATCTAGGAAAAGGAAAAAGATCTATATCTATGTTTCTTACTGTTTCATTCCCTGACCATTCCATTACCCAGCAAGAATCCTTGTTATTGTCAAGGGGGAGGCAATAGTGGCTATTTTCCTTTGTTTCATCTGAGAGAGGAAACGTAGGGAGTAGGGAGAAGAGAGATAATAGGAGAAGCAACTGCTAAAATGGAATGGTGTTTCATCAAATAGCAGGAGCAGTGACCACAGAAAGAGAAGAAGTGGTGACCATGGGGTTAAGAGAGGGGATGTTTTGATAATGAACCCTGCTACCAACACCTCCAACAGCTGTTTAATCTCCACAACCCCCTTCAGGACTCCCTGGGAGGTTCAAACTCCCAGTGTAAGAAATACTAAAGTAGGCAAATTCTATGCTCCCTGAATGAGATTTGATCCTTAGCAGAATAAATCCCCAATGCACTTTAATAATCTGCCTTACTTGTAGAACCTGATGCAAACTTTTAAAACATAAGGAAAGAGACCAGCTGTCTCATAATTCCATAGAGCAAAGTGCTATACTGTGTTAGAGATTTGGGTCCTCCGACAGAGCTGTTTGGTTTCAATAGTTGCCTTATTCCTTTTTGTTTCACTAGTGCACATCATCACAAACTAAGGCCTCTGTGTCTCAGCAGTGTTTGAGTGGTTGGAGGAGTACTTAAGTGGAGGAGATGGTCAGAGGCTATTACTGAGAGGGAAAGGGACCCTTTTACAAGTACGGCAGATTGCACCACTCAGCAGAACCCAATAACTGCCTCTATATTTATACAAGCTAAATTTACACTTGAAGCAGAGGATGTCTCTAACAGGGGCTCTGAGAAGTAGGATGAACTGGAAGCAAGGAGGCAGGTATCGCTAATGTCAGTTCTCTCTCACAGAGCTCCCTTTGAGTTGGGCTAGGTGGAGAGCATTATATCATCACACCCAGGCTTCTAAGGGGAAAATGGCCAACTCTAACCTTTGCCCACTTTACTGGGATCCTTGGAATGAAACACTGGATGACAAGGAGATCTGGAGGCACTGGTAGGGACAAAGATAATGCAGCTCAGAATCACTTTCTACCGTGTGCAATTCAGGTATTAATCTCTGAAGTACAGTTCAGCAACGAAGGGGCTGAGCTTGGCTCTCTCTCTCTTCACACTTGACATTTCCAGCTTTGGGGGTCAGGAAGAGAGGAGCCCCTTTGCAGTGTGGCCTAGTGGTTAGACTACGGGCCTGGGAATCAGAATGACCTGGGTTCTAATTCCACCTTCCCCACTTAATAATAATGGCATTTATAAGTGCTTACTATGTGCAAAGCACTGCTCTAAATGCTGGGGAGGTTACAAGGTGATCAGGTTGTCCCACGGGGGGGCTCACAGTCTTCATCCCCATTCTACAGATGAGGGAACTGAGGCACGGAGAAGTGAAGTGACTTGCCCAAAGTCACACAGCTGACAAGTGGCGGAGCAGGATTTGAACCCATGACCTCTGACTCCAAAGCTCGTGCTCTTTCCACGGAGCCACGCTGCTTCTCACTTGCCTGTTGTTTGACCTTGTGCAAATCACCTAACTTCTCTGTGCCTCAGTTACCTCGTCTGTAAAACGGGAATTAAGACTATGAGCCTCATGTGGGACATAGACTGTGTCCAACCTGGTTATCTTGTTTCTACCCCAGTGATTAGTACAGTGCTGGGCACATAGTAAGTGCTTAACAGATACCATTTTAAAATTACAATGCAACCAATACAATCGAGCACAGAGAGGCTTGTCTCAAAGTAGAAGGAAGAGGGAAATCTTAAGGGTAAAGTATTAAAATAATCTGTTAAGAGTACAGGCTCCTTGTGGACAGGGAATACATCACTTCTTTCTGTTATACTTTCCCCCAAACTTGGTACAGTGTATTGCTCCCAATGGGCACTCAATAAGTTCTCTACTACTACTACTACTATTCCTACACGATTTTTACTAAAATAACCCCAAACTAATACACATAAATAGGTTTCACAGGATGCCAATACCAATAGTCAATGTATCTGCTTCTCAGGAATGTATTCTGAAAGAGACACGGGTATACCCTTCAGAATACAAAACACATCAACCTCAGGGGCACAGCCTTCTTTCAGCCTTATCCAAATTATCTATCTTGACTGCTGTACAGAGTTCCTTTCTTATGAAGAAATTTCTAGTTTCAAGCAAATGAGCAACTTCTCACAACATGCTCACCAACAACCCAGATCAAACTTGAACATATCGACTGCCTCTGCCATAACTCCCTATAACAGATCCAAGATAAATGTGATAGACAAGGAGGCGAGAGGAGGAGGGATGGATCCTTCAAGGAGGAGAAAGAATAACCCTGTGAATTGCGGATTGCTAAATTGAACATTGATACCCACAACATGCCGGAAAATATTATTTAGCACTCATTTTGCAATCCCTGGAAGAGTAGGAAGCAACCAAAGTTTCATAAAGAATAAAACATGACTGGCAAATTTCCTACTGGAAATGTTGAAAAAGGAGCTGCAACAGATTTAATCTAGACTCTGATAGGGCATTTGCTTCTATCATCATCATCATCAATTGTATTTATTGAGCACTTACTAAGTGCAGAGCACTGTACTAAGCGCTTGGGAAGTACAAATTGGCAACATATAGAGACAGTCCCTACCCAACAGTGGGCTCACAGTCTAAAAGGGGGAGACAGGGAACAAAACCAAACATACTAACAAAATAAAATAAATAGAATAGATATGTACAAGTAAAACAAATAGAGTAATAAATATGTACAAACATATATACATATATACAGGTGCTGTGGGGAAGGGAAGGAGGTAAGATGGGGGGGATGGAGAGGGGGACGAGGGGGAGAGGAAGGAAGGGGCTCAGTCTGGGAAGGCCTCCTGGAGGAGGTGAGCCTTGAAGGGAGGAAGAGAGCTAGATTGGCGGATGGGCAGAGGGAGGGCATTCCAGGCCCGGGGAATGACGTGGGCCGGGGGTTGATGGCGGGACAGGCGAGAACGAGGTACGGTGAGGAGATTAGCGGCGGAGGAGTGGAGGGTGCGGGCTGCGATGGAGAAGGAGAGAAGGGAGGTGAGGTAGGAGGGGGCGAGGTGATGGCCAGCCTTGAAGCCCAGGGTGAGGAGTTTCTGCCTGATGCGCAGATTGATTGGTAGCCACTGGAGATTTTTGAGGAGGGGAGTAATATGCCCAGAGCGTTTCTGGACAAAGATAATCCGGGCAGCAGCATGAAGTATGGATTGAAGTGGAGAGAGACACGAGGATGGGAGATCAGAGAGAAGGCTGATGCAGTAGTCCAGATGGGATAGGATGAGAGCTTGAATGAGCAGGGTAGCGGTATGGATGGAGAGGAAAGGGCGGATCTTGGCAATGTTGCGGAGCTGAGACCGGCAGGTTTTGGTGATGGCTATCCAGTAGGACATTTTCATTGAAAGCTAAACAAGTATGGTCATGACCCAACTGGTGGAAGATTGCACAATCAGCTCAAGGATCACAGCCAAACAGTAATGACCAATATTCTCCTACGAGCCACAACTTTAGCTCTTCCATGTCGCCATCAGAATTGGGGTTGCTGCTTCCCTTCATCATTACCTCCTCCTCCTCAACCTCTGCCCAGTTAGGACAGTACATTTGGGAAAAAAAAGTTACCTTCAGTAGTTCCCAGATAAAGACTGTTCTGATTGGCAAGTTTCCCGCATTAACAAGGGGGTCACCTTCAAATATAACCAGCAAATAGGCCCAATTTCCAAAATGCAAAAGGGACCAAAAAATCCACCCCAGCCCACATCCCAATCCATTACCGATAGGGTAGCAGGCAGGGTTTTTCCTGAAAAATTGGTAAAGAAGAATGATCCAATCCTATCTCAGAGCTAGCAGTATTTTAAGTGATTAACTATAACGTCTCCCTTGAAAGTTAATATTAATATTGCTTATATCATGGGTTCTAATCCCGGCTCCACCACTGTGTGACTTTGGGCAAGTTACTTAACTTCGCTGTGCCTCAGTTCCCTCATCTGTAAAATGGGGATTAAGACTGTGAGCCCCCCGTGGGACAACCTTGATTACCTTGTATCCCCCTCAGTGCTTAGAACAGTGCTTGGCACATAGTAAGCACCTAACTAATACCAATATTATTACTATTATTATCTGATGCACCTTATTAGAAGAAATTCATTATTATTTATAGGCACAATTCTTCCATCCATATTCTGAACTCCTTGACATCCCTTTCCATCGGGATTTATTCAAGTAGATTACCTAATGGTAGATAAAGAAGTAGTCTTCTCTCCTTCTGGCTGGATCTTCCAGGGAGAAATCCTGACCCACGGCTATGGGACGGGCCAAAGGTGACTAGAGAAATGTGGATTTCCCAATCCCACCCATCAGAGCCCTGGGGTCCACCTGGTAATTGCTGAAACTCCAGGGCTTTCCCTCCTGTCTGGTACCACTGGAGAAAAACTTATCATCCCTACTGTTCCAACAGTTTGGGAAAAAGTGACTGCTGAGACCCATGACGCCACAACTATGGTAATAAGAAGCCTGTGGGCTTCCCTCCAATTAACTGCCATGTTCTTGTTACAATTGTTATTGAGTTCTTTGTTGTTTGTCACTGGACTTTCTTACTGCAGTGCTTTTTTATATGTAATTTGTTACTTCTTTCCCAGTGCTTTCTCCCTTCCTCGCCCTTCCTTGCCACCTAATTCTTAAACTGTGAGTGCCTTGAGAGCTAGCGATGGCATCATAATTCTAATCTTGAACTGTTTCCCAGTCCTTAGTGCAGTTCTAGACAGAGTAAGCCCTTAAGAAATGAAAAAAATAACAGATGAAGACCAGTGGGTTTCTCCTGAATTATACAACTCTCTGGCCTCACTATTAGTTATGGTAAAGAACTTCCTGACAAACAGAATGTGAGGGGAATCCTTAAACGAAGTTCCTAATAGTGTAAGATCTGTTTCTTTAGCCTTTCTCTTCCTATTGGGAATGCTCAAGAACCTTAGGTGCTGAGTCCTAGCCGGTGCTCATTCATCTGCACCACAATCTTGGATGAAGGAAATGACTCAGCCGTTCCAAAGGCTTCAGTCACAGGCTAGGAAAAGGGCTGTGACAGTGACTAACAAGCACCCCATGAAAAGCAGAGACAAAACAGTCATAAGAGCTTCTATTTTCATCCTTTCCACACAAACATATCCACAGAGATGTCTGTGTGCTGTGGGCTTCCAAACAGAATTTAAGCCTAAGAGTGGGATGGAGAGTTTAGCCATACCACCCCACATATTCTGCATGGCAGATTTCCTTCAAATAGACCAGCAAAAGGAAAGTATGGCTCCTGAGAATCCTGCCTAGATGACCTTTCTGTTATTCGTATAGTTGGGGGGGAAGAGAAGGCACGGGAGAGGGAGTTGGGTCTTGGTCCTGGAGCCACTCTTTACTTACCTCCCCACCACAGCCAACAAGCTTCAGAAGGATATTCGTTGAGGTAAGGCTGTCACCCTAAGATTTCCTCTTTCTGAGGTCCCCTTATATGCCACATCTGCTCACTGTTGTCCCGAAGCCATCAGACAGGGATCAGGCTGTATATAATGGGGAAGGGCAAAGTCAACAGGCCTGGCTACTTTCCTTTCCTTAAAAGGAAACAAGGACTAAGAACAAAATGTATAATTTGGAGAGAATGGGAAGACCCTTAGCTGGGAGCTTCCCCCTAACACTACCATACTGTCACGCTGGGAAGACGCTGTCAGAGCCCTGCTACTGATTGGCAAAGAGATTGGATAAAAACAGAGGAGAGGAAGGAGGCTGATTATATAGAATGTATGAGGTTTCGCTAAGCTGTTGTTAAATCACTGATGCAGAGAAGAGTGAAGCATGTGATGGCCCCAGGAGAGGAAGGGCTCACTTCTGAGAGAAAAGTTATACATATAATGGTGGCCGCTGGGGGCCAAGTAATCAAAACGGTCTCATTCTTACTTATTTTTCCGCTTCATGAAAACACATTCATTTCCTAAAGAACGGCAGAGTAAAGATCAGATTAAGAAAGCGGTAGATGGAAGCTCCATTTCTGTCCTGGTAACTGACCTATTATTGTCCTTGGGTAAATACAAGTCAAAACTCACCTGTGCTGGGCAGCAGCGACATGGGAGAGAGTCGAGGGTGGGAACTCAAGTTCACTGTGCGGAAGGAGGCAATGGCAAATCACTTCTGTATTTTTACCAAGAAAACTCTATGGATACACTACCAGGATGACTGCAGATGGAGGTGGGGTGTTCTGGAAGAGATGTGCCCATGGCATCGCTATGGGTCGGAGATGACTCGACGGCATAAGACAAGGCTTTATGGTGCCACAGAAAGATATTCAGTTCAGATGTCCTCAAAGCATGAGGAAATGCAAGATTGCAGAGGAGGAGAGAGACCAGACCTAATGAGGTAGATTTGGGGTTCTTCTGCATAGAGGTGGTAGTTGAAGTAGTAGCAGCAGATGAACTCCCCAAGACAGTGAATGTAGAGTGAGAGGAGAAGTTCTTGAGGAGCCCAGGGTGGGGAGGTATGCACTCAATCAATCAATCAATCAATCAATCAATCGTATTTATTGAGCGCTTACTATGTGCAGAGCACTGTACTAAGCGCTTGGGAAGTACAAATTGGCAACACATGGAGACAGTCCCTACCCAACAGTGGGCTCACAGTCTAAAAGGGGGAGACAGAGAACAGAACCAAACATACCAACAAAATAAAATAAATAGGATAGAAATGTACAAGTAAAATAAATAAATAAATAAATAGAGTAATAAATATGTACAACCATATATACATATATACAGGTGCTGTGTATATGTATATATATATGTATATATATATACATATATACAGGTACTCCCAAGGTAACCAGCTCCCAAAGATAAGAGATTGTGTACAAAGCACCAGTGATGCCTCGAAATAATAAAGTCGGTGGGAAACTGAGGAGAAGTTTACGGAGGAGTAGGTGAAACTGATTATTGAAAAGCTGACCTCACCATGAGGCCCAAGCATGTGCAGTGGCAAAGATGACAATTTTTACACTGCAAGAGATTTAACTGAATGTCCAAGCCAAGTGTATGTAACACAGAAATGCATACTAAGCCTGTGTAGTAGACTGGAGATTGTTTGGGAGGGAAGGAAAATGACCATCATTGCCCCCCTCACCTGGAAGGTGAGCTGAGGTGGAGGGTGACAGTCTGCCAAGGGACCCAGGCAATAAACTCCACTCTGTTCACACATGGATGTCTCCTCCTTCATTTAACTGGGGGAGGAATCTTTTGGGAGGTGAACTAATAATTAGATTTGCTTCATGCCAAGACTAAAAATACAGGCATTGCTTGTCTAGGAGGAGCCGGGGAGGAGCTGTTTGGGGTTCTGGCTCATAGCCTTAAGTGACACAGTTGGAATGAAACTGGAGGATCTGCCAGGAAGCCTACAGGAGAGATGATTGCTTCAGAAAAAAAAGGTTAGATAGTGTTTCCAGGAGAAGGGAGTGCTTCACAGTATCAAAGGAAGCATACAGGCTGAGGAGGAGTAGGATGGGGTCATTACATTTTGTGAGAAGGAGGTCATTAGTGACAGTGGAGGGAGTGGTCTCAATGGATTGAAGAAGAAGGAAATCAGATTGTACAGGGTCAAGAAGGGAGCTGAGGAGAGGGAACTATTTCCTGGAGATCCTGGAAAGGTTAAGCAATTGAAGGCTACTGGGTAGAAATACTGAGCACCAGTGGCTCTGGTGAAATGAGGAATAAACAGTTCTTATTCTTATAACTGCTTTATCTAAACAAAATCTAAAGATCTGCTTCTTCCATTCTGCCTAATTCCTAGCTTGGGTGTGAATTTGGAATGTCGTGAATGATCCAGCTACTAGGATATGTAAGACTGGAGTCCTCAGTTTGAGGTGGTTCTAAAGGAGGAAATGCCACATGCGTGAGTAGGATGGATAAAATCTATCCTGACTGATAATTCCTTTCACATTGTCCATATGTAAAGATGGCCCTTCACTGCAGTGGAACCCTGGAACCATTTTTATTTCTCTTTTTGGAGCAATCTCCTCAAAGCATCTGCTCCAAGAGGCACCCCATCTGTCTTTGGCTGTCCACTGGGCCCATGTGTCCTAACTGTCGAAGGTTATCTTCCATCATTTGATGTTTCACATCACTGTATTTTTAAAATGTTTCTTTGTCAAAACTGTTTGCAATTGCCCCATTTCACCAGACAGTAGCTGTGTGTGTTTATGTGTGTGTCGTTATCATTCATTCTCCGCACACATCCCAGAAAAGGGGTAATGCAATGAGTATTGCTTCAGTGCTAATGGACTAATTGTGTTGTGATTCTGCCTTGCCATTTAGTGTTCAGTGTAGCTTGTAGGGGGTTTTGTTGGAACTGCTTTTCAACTTGGATGTGGTGTCTGAGATAGGTCCAGATCTCACAAGCCATACAAAAGGCTGGACACAATTGCTATTTTGTCTTTCCACAACTGCTCTATTGTTCTTCTGTTTGGCATGAGGCTAGATAGCATTTTGGCACTACACATTACCTGTCAGTCTCCCAGAGGGCATACTAGTCTTCTTGGTTTGGTTCTAAAAAGGCTTTCTGATATGACATCTCCATGTGGCCTTCCCCAGTTAATCTCTCTTCTCTCCACCTGACAGTTGCTAATTGCCACTTTAGCCCATCCACACTTCTAAGCACCTGTGGCATTTACATATATATTTTGAAACTTTAAAGTTGTCCTTTCAGTAATTTTATTTCAGGGTTGGTCTCTCTTACTAGACTGCAAGCTCTTTGATGGCAGGGTTCATATCTAATAACTCTACTGTACTCTCCCCAAGAATTTAATACAGTGTTTGGCACATCTCAGGTGTTCCATAAAAACTACTGATTAATGTACTATTCTACTCCTTCATTTTTGGACCTTGAGCTAACTAGTTAACAGAATTCAGGGACAACATCCAGCTGTTTAGTGATGGGACTTTTTGTCCGTGTGTGCTGTTTCTTTGGGCTAATTGACAATCCAATGCTCAGTTTTGAATCTGAAAAGTAGTCAATGACAATCTCCCATTTTTCTTCCTTCTAGAGCAGTCATTCCTAAATAGGCGCTCCTATATGAATGATTCAAGCTCTTTAGATTATGCTCTTTCCATGTTAGGCTGAAAACATTCCCCAGAGGTCGGAAGTCACATTTTATCACTAGCTTGCAGATTCCTTGTGCAGATTCCTTCAAATACCATATAGAACAGTAGTAATAAAACTACCCTGAATTTGTATACCAGTTGTATCTTTCTGGAACATTTTTCACCTTGCATATCTTATTTCACCCACACAATATCCCTGTGAAGTGGGTATCCCAAATTTACAAAACTGGGTCAGAGAAGTTAAGTGACCTGCCCATGGTCACACATCAAGTTAGTGACAGAGCTGGGGGACTAGGCTCACAGATCCATATTCTTTCCACAATACCATTCTGAATAAGACAGGACTTGGTATACAATTCTATTTTATTCCTCTGGTCATGAGGAAATGAGCAAACCAAGAAAGAACCGTTTGATCCTGAACCCAGATAGTCTTATCATCATGAAGTAATCTTTGGCTCTTGAGAAACTTTTCAGGACGTTCAAACTTTTTAGTAGTTGTCAGAGCTCAAGACTACTAACAATATAAAAATGGTATAAAGAACAGTTAAGGTTCTTGATACTATTTCCTGAATTTCTCTTATATCTGATCTACAGCAAAGATCATGTCTGCTGTGCCCTCTCTGGTCTGAAGCCTATTTGGGATTCTGGGAGATCATGGTTAATGATGTTCTTCACTTCCGAGAATTTTGCTGGAAATGGAGATCAGAGAAATACAATGACAGTTTCTGCAGTAAGCTCTCTTACCTCTTTCCTTAAGGAAAGTGGCAATTGTGGCATCTATGAAACACCCACTCACTTCCTCAGTATTCCATGTTAAGGAAGAATCTGTGTCGGTGTCTCAGGAGCAGATGGAGTTGGCAGTAAGTGAGCCAACACATCGCAAAATCTGTCCCACATCACACTGTGGAACAGGGAGTGGGGGACTTGATGGCCAGAAAGGACCAGATAGAAGTGTCCGCTGGGGCTGGGCCGTCAGTAGTGAAAGATTCTGACTGAAGAACCACCCACGGCATTGCACAAGGTGAACAGACTCAAATAACTGGTAAACGTGGGCAGCGGGGACTGCAGCAACTGTCAGTGCCTGGAGCTAGGGCCCCGAATCAGCTCTAGGCTGCAGTTTCTTTGGCCATAAATGGGTTTTCCACACCGAGTTCCTCCCAGCCTTTTGCAATATGCTGCCCCTCTGCCCACTTAGGTGGCTGTCAGAAATGAGACAGTAGGGGTGATGCTGCACAAATCACCATCACTACAAACCACTCTTTTTCCCAGGTTCTCGGTTCTGAACAGACTGAGGCTCATCCGTCATTTTCAACAGAGACTCCATCATCATCACGACCATGACCACTGATGGTGATTTTGTAAAATGTTCAAGTGAGAAGCAGCATGATATGTATATATGTTTGTACATATTTTTTTACTCTATTTATTTATTTATTTTATTTGTACATATCTATTCTATTTATTTTATTTTGTTAGTATGTTTGGTTTTGTTCTCTGTCTCTCCCTTTTAGACTGTGAGCCCACTGTTAGGTAGGGACTGTCTCTATATGTTGCCAATTTGTACTTCCCAAGTGCTTAGTACAGTGCTCTGCACATAGTAAGCGCTCAATAAATACGATTGATGATGATGATATAGTGGATACAGCACGGGCCTGGGAGTTAGAAGGTCATGGGTTCCTATCCCAGCTTTGCCACTTGTCCGCTGTGTGACCTTGGGCAAGTCACTTTACGTCTCTGGGCCTCGGTGATCTCATCTGTAAAACGGGGATTGAGACTGTGAGCCCCACATGGGACAGGGAGTGTGTCCAACCCAAATTGCTTGTATCACCCCAGTGCTTAGCACAATGCCTGGAACATAGTAAGTGCTTAACAAATACCATCATTATTACTATAATAATAATAATAATGATGGCATTTATTAAGCACTTACTATGTGCAAGGCACCGTTCTAAGCGCTGGGGAGGTTACAAGGTGATCAGGTTGTCCCACGTGGGGCTCACAGTTTTGATCCCCATTTTGCAGATGAGGGAACTGAGGCACAGAGAAGTTAAGTGACTTGCCCAAAGTCACACAGCTGACAATTGGCGGAGCCGTGATTTGAACCCATGACCTCTGACTCCAAAGCCCGGGCTCTTTTCCACTGAGCCACGCTGCTTATCTGAACCTGCTACACACCAGTTAGCAAAAGGCAAATCCACGCCTCAAGAATCTGTGCAGCAGTAACCCTCTCAGTGATCTGGGTTGCACACTCTCCATAAGAAAAGAATTTGGTGCTTTGACCTAAACAGAAAACTGTGAAACACAGAAAAGGAGAACAGGACTTCAGACACACCATTATTGCATTAAATATTAACATAGAAAATATTCCTTTCCCAATTAGGGTTGCAACTCCACCCTAATTGTGCAAGAACACAAAGTTACAAATACAAAATACTGAGGCAGAAAATAAACACTTCCCTTTGCCTGAAACCCTACTTCAGCTGATCTGAGGTTTTCCACTTTCCCCTTTCAGTTTATCCTACACACTTCTGAACCAAAAGCTTCTCAGCTGCTCTTCCCTGCTCCTTTCCGTCTCCTTCCCTCTGCTCTCAGCTGACTGCTAAGGTAACTGCATCTCATTCTAATCATTTGGGAAGCAAGGTTTTTCTCCCAGGCAATCTGAAGAGATCGCTCACGCATGAGTTTGCATTCAATCTTAGAAAAGTAAACATACCGATATATAGAAGAAGTGACCAAAATGCAGTCTGTCAGATCCTTCAAAAATCCTTCATTATCACTGGGATTTATTCCGGACTTTTGCAGTCAGTTTCAGTCCCCTGAAATCTGATTTAGCAGGGAAATGGAAATGAGTTGTGGAAAGGCTGAGACTCAGAAAACCACCTGGAAGGAGGAGGTAGGACTGGGTAACTTCCTTAGGTTCCTTCCAACCCTCTAATAATAATTATGGCACCTTGTTAAGCCCTTATTGTGTGCCAAGCAAGCACTGTACTGAAACACCTTCAGAAGGGTGGCTTTAGCCCCCAAGACACATGTGACATCAATCAATCAATGGAATTTATTAAGCACTTACTGGGTGCCAAACACTGTATAAAGCATTTGGGAGAGTACAAAACGGGAGAGTTGGTAGTCATGATCCCTGCCCTCAAGGGGCTTACATTCTAGAGTATGCTTCCTCACAAGCCCCTTTCAACTCCTTCCCCTAAACTCTAACCCACTGGGGAGCAGTTGCCTTGACAGGATGTTGCTTTTCACTCTCTGTTTTGTTCCCTTCAAAGAAGACTGACTTTGTGGGAGAGGAGTAGAAGTAGTAGCAGCAGCAGCAGGCTTTATTGAGTGCCTACTTGTGATGCTACATTTTACTGAGCATTTGAGAAGTACAGAATAAAGAAGTGCTATGTTCCCTGACCCTAAGGGGCTTACGCTCTAATTGAGGAGAGACACGTAACATATTTACAACTAGACTGGGCACAATAAATTACTGTCTATGTATAGATGAATGTTAAGAAGAGTGTACTTAAGGGCTAGAGTTGGCTGAAGGGATTATCTTTATTTGTATTTGTCACATAGGATCCTAACAAGTATAAATTCTGTTAGTTATTTTGCTGGATGGTAGGATGACTAATCTGGGAAAACTAGATTAAGAAGAGAAAGCATTGGAGCACACTCTCAATTTACTGATTCCAGCAGCCCCTTCCCCCTATCAATTACTCTGTAAAAAATGAATGGTTCCATTGTGCACTAGGTACTGCTAAAGGGAGAGAAAGGGCAGTTGGCACTGCTGCCTTCTGAAACTAATCAGTCAATCAATTAACAGTATTTACTGAGCACTTACTCTGGGCAGAGCACTGAACTAAGCACTTGGGAGAGTACAAGAGATTAGTCAACATGATTCCTACCTTCAAGGAGTTTAAAATGTAGCGGTAGAGAGAGATACTAAAATACATTACAGGTAGGAAGAAGCAACTGAGTTTAAATATATGTATATAAGTGTTGTGAGGGGAAGTACATAAGTGCTTTGGGGGTGAAGACTCAAAGTGCAGAGGTGAGAGTGGAGTGCTGGGGGGCAGATAGGGTGGGGAGATGTGAGATTAGTCAGGGAAGACTTTCTGGAGAAGATGTGATTTTAGTAATAATAATAATAGCAATAATGATAATTATGACATTTGTTAACGGCTTACTATGTGCCAGGCACTGTACTAAGCTCTGAGGCAGATACAAGAAAATGGGTTGGATACAGTCCCTGTCCCAAGTGGGGCTCACAGGCTCAATCCCCATTTACAGATGAGGTAAATGAGGCACAGAGAAGTGAGATGACTTGCCCAAGGTCACACAGCAGACAAGTGGCAGAGCCGACATTAGAACCCATGACCTTCTGACTCCGAGACCCATGCTCGATCCACTACATCATGGGGCGACCAGTGGTCTGCCAGCTATGAAGGGGAAGGGCCTTCCAGGTGGGAAGGAAGAAGTGAATGAACACAGTGAGAAAGAGAGAGAGAGAGAGAGAGAGAAGAGTGAGGCATAGTGAGTAAGTGGGCAGAATGGCTCAGGTGTCATGATACCATTTGATCAAAGGAGTGGCCAGGTTGTGCTTTTACTGGGCATTCCTCGCACTGTTAATCAAAGTATCAAGAAACAGAGTGAATTCATCAAGAGGCTTCCCCTGTGGAGGCTATGACAAAACTCTCTGAGAGACTCCTGTGGCTTGCTATCCCCAGAGAGTCTGCAGTACAAAGAGCTCGATCAATCCCTCGGATGCAGATCAGCAACACCGAATCCTAGGAGGGGCCTCAGTGTCCAGCCCCCTGCCTCCAGGCAGGGAACCCCCTAATTATGGTAGTAGCAATAATTACGGTATTTGTTAATCAATCAATCAATCAATCATATTTATTGAGCACTTACTGTGTGCAGAGCACTGTACTAAGCACTTGGGAAGTACAAATTGGTAACATATAGAGACAGTCCCTACTCAACAGTGGGCTCACAGTCTAAAAGGGGGAGACAAAACCAAACATACTACAAAATAAAATAGAATAGATATGTACAAGTAAAATAAATAAATAAATAAATAGAGGAATAAGTATGTACAAACATATATACATATAGTTAAGTGCTTACTATGGGATGGACACCAGCAAATCGGGTTGGACGCAGTCCCCCGTCCCACGTGGGGTTTACAATCTCAAACCCCATTTTACAGATGAGGGAACTGAGGGCCCAGAGAAGTAAAGTGACTTGCCCAAGGTCATACAGCAGACAAGTGGCAGATCCAGAATTAGCACCCATGACCTTCTGAGTCCCAGGCCCATGCTCTACCCACTGTGCCATGCCTAAATCAAGCCCTCATCTCTCTTTCCCTACCAGCTCTCAACTGAAGTGCTGATAAGCACTGAAATCAATCAATCAATCAATCAATCGTATTTATTGAGCGCTTACTATGTGCAGAGCACTGTACTAAGCGCTTGGGAAGTACAAATTGGCATCACATAGAGACAGTCCCTACCCAACAGTGGGCTCACAGTCTAAAAGGGGGAGACAGAGAACAGAACCAAACATACCAACAAAATAAAATAAGTAGGATAGAAATGTACAAGTAAAATAAATAAATAAATAAATAATGGTCAAAAATGGTCAAAACATGGGCACTGAACAGAAGAAAGGGAAGAAATGGGTTTGGAGAATCCTCAAGCTGAGACATCAGTTGATGAAAAATCAAGAACCATACATTCCAAATTTACACACTTCAGTCCTAAAATACATATGCACTTATCTCCCAGAATATGAAGAAACACAATCTAGCATTTACAGCACCCCACCCTTTTCTTCCTCTAAGAAAATGAAAAAGACTGTTCAATAAATTCCTTGTTTCCTTTTCTTCTGGCTCTCATTTCTCATTCTCTTTTTTTAGCACTAATTTTCTTTTTAACCTTCTGTCTGCAGTGTCTATATTTAGAAACCGGGCATTGTAACCCAAAATATGATACTTCACATTCACCGGTGCTTCCGGCTTCTCTAGTGATCTAATGCTATTGTTGCCACCATCCTTCCCTCCTGCCCCATTCCCTGCCCCTTTTCCAACTGACCCTCAATCATGCTTTATGCTGAACACTATCTTTTCCAAAGCTTTCTCTCTACTTACACTTCGCTCTGTCTCTACTTCATTTGGCCTCTGTTCTTTACATGTTCAAATGTAATTAGGAGGATTTAATTAGGAGATGGGATAGCCATCTCCATTCTTCATTTGCTTCACTCACTTTCCCCATCTTCACTGGTGACTCTGGGGATTTGATTTAAGTTTAAAAGAACGGATTTTCTTTTTTCAAAAAATCTTTTGGAAAGTCAGACATGGGCAATTAAAGTCCAATTATACATCAAATTATATATAATCCCTTGCCTATTCTCCTTCCTTCAAAGAAAGATGAGGACCACACTTAGAATCTGAGTTTTTAATGGAGGGTTGAGGTCGCAGACCAGGGAAAGAGTGAGAATCCGATTGTCAGGAGACCCAGGTCCAGTTCTGTTTAGGTGGGTAAACTAAACTTCCCTGGGCCTCAGTTTCCTTATTTGTAAAATGGAGATAAGATACCAGCCCTACCTCCCACCCTCTGGCTGTGAGCCTTGTGTGGGACAAGGACTTTGTCCTATCTGATTATTTTGTATTTAGTTAGAGCATTACACATAGTATGCACTCAATAAATGCCATAAATACGATAATAATAATAATTGTGGTTTCTGTTAAGCCCTTGCTATGGGCCAAACCCTGAACTAAGTGCAAGGATAGATCATGATAATTGAGTCAGATATAGTCCCTACAACACACAGGGCTAACAGCCTAAGTATTATGGAGAATAGTTATTGTATCCTCCTTTTACAGATGAAGAAACTGAGGCATATAGCAGATAGTTGACCTGCCCAAGGTCACCCAGCAGACAAGCAAGTACTATCACCTGGATTAAAACCCAGGACCTCTGACCCTCAGGACCGAGCTCTTTCCACTAGGTTTCACTGCTTCTCAAGGTTATCCTGCAAATGTGAGGCATTTTGCAACATTCAACATGCCCTGGCAGGAACACTGAATCCAAACCCAAGCCTAACCTAAAGCATTAGGTTTGAAAAGTGAAGGTGGCTAGAAACAAATAAGGAAAGCAATACTTCTTTCCTGGATCAGAGTAATGACGAAAATTCCCCCGCCCGCCCCCTTCCCAGGGATGAAACTATTTGCCCTACCCTGCTTCACAGGGTCATCAAAGGATAAATAGGACTATTACTGTGAAAGCACTTTAGAAAACAATTGTATCTATTGAGTGCTTACAGTATGCAGAGCACTATATTAAGCGCTTGGGAGAGAACAATGTAACAGAGTTGGTAGGTACATTCCCTGCCCACAGTGAGCTAAGAGTCTATATACACTCAAGGAATCATTAGTAGTAGGAAAAAAAAATAAACTGCTCCTTGCCCAAGAAAAAAATCAAGTTCCAGGGAACACGTTCATTTAAAGTAATTATTTGAGCAGAGCCTTCTTCTGATTACAGGGTTCAAAGCTTTAATCCCCAAATCAGGCCACCATGGCACAACAGAACCTGCTAGAGGGTTATATCTGTTGCCAACTTGTACTTCCCAAGCGCTTAGTACAGTGCTCTGCACACAGTAAGTGCTCAATAAATACGATTGATTGATTGATTGATTGATTGGATTTCTCAGGGCTGAGCCACACAACAAGTAGAGTTGGCTACTTGCCCACAAACTACCCACGTCCTAGTCATAGTCAAAGTCAAGGTTCAGTCTACCAAGAGCAAATCGAAATTTACTTCAACACAGCTTTGGTGAGTGGGATACGTGTGTAGAATGAGTGACAGGAGGATATCCAAACAGCCACGTGGGCAGCTGAAATAAGACGACAGCACCTAGGTGGGACAGAGGAAATGTTTTCAGGATGAAGGATTGTAACTTCTGACGAGATGCCACGACCTCTAGATACTGGAAGACAATTGTGACAGACAGCTCAGTCAAGCACGCTGCCATCTAGAAAGGAGTGTCTCCTTTTGCACAGAAGCTCTGCGGGAACTGAGAGACAAAGGAGCAAAACTAAAAGCAACACAAGCTCTGCAAACAATAAACAGTGGGTGCTCATTATAATTCTGTTATAATTATAACAATTTAAGAAGTGTCCATTTTTTTCCTCGTTATTCTGTTTTGGGACACCTGCTACTCCTCAGCTTCCAGAAACATGTTCATCCCTTACAAATTGACTGATAGCTTATTGAACAACCCTACGCTTCATGACGAAGGTGTCTCTCATCAAGAATAATGTAAATTCATAACATTAACAGCATCCTTTTTGGCATTAGCTCCAGGATTGGCTGGGAAGAGTGGTGAGAAGGTGTTCAGGCACTATGGGGAAATCATTTTCAAAGCCCCAGTGGGGAGACAGAAAGGAATAGCTACTTGATTGCCAGGTGGAGTCACCCATCACCACTGTACTTATAATGAAGTAAAAATTGGCTGCCTTATTGTGCAAACCCTCTGACTCAATATAAAAAACATTAATGTAGTTATTTTACTCATCTATAATTGATTGAGAACACAATTCTGGGTAACTTTTTTATGAAAATGGAGTATCCAACTGTGGTGCAGGAACCAATCTCCAACTGACAATGTTCTTTCTATGAGGAATTGCTTCTGACTTGCAAACCCAATTGGTGACTGAACATTGTGTCCTAAAACCATGGGTGCCTGTAGTTATATTTTGAAATCTACCAATCCTCCTTCTCTGCTTTCAAAGATCTCCTAAAAACTCACTCCTCCCAAGAGGCATCTCTCTACCAGTCCTCCAGTCTTCCTGGTCCTGCCATGTTATCAGCCACCTTAGCCTTCATGTAGCTATCTGTTTATTTATGATATAATTATAGCTCTGCTTGCACTATGTCATTTGGATATAATTCTACAGAAGAGTTTGGGAACATTCTTTCCATAACAGAAGTTGGTTCTGAAATTATCCGCTCCACAATCTGGGTGCAGATAGATTTTGTATAGATAGGAATGGTTGGGCAACTGTGCACGGAGCCAGTCGAAACTTGATGTAGCTACATTTCCCAGCCTCTGCCTCAATCTCACCCAACTGTATAGTACTTAAACAGATTACTTTACACCTTTACCACTAATTGCTACTTTACAGTACTAAATACTATACAGTTGCAAAAACCACAAAGACATTCAAAGAGTACTGTCTCACAATACAGTAAGGTATTGGCTGCTAAGTGTATGAATACCACACTTTGGTTGTTGTGACACACATCTTTTTTGTTTGTTTTACAACTTGACAGTATTTAATACTGTATTGAAGCAGAAGCAATTTGAGCAGAAGAGTTTACATTCTTGCCTCTCTTTGTTTGCAAAATAACAATGAGTGGCAAGGAAGTAAAGTATGTTGCTTGTTGAGGACATAATATAATATGTACAAATGTCAGTCATGGAGATGCCTCAGTCAGCTACTTGCTAAAACATTAAGATCAACTGCTACTAAAATATAACTTCCCCATAACCCAAGTTTCTTAAAAAAAAATCCCACTACCACTTCATAGCCAAAATAACTATCTCTTTAGTTGCTTGTTTTTGTTTTTATCATTTATATTTCTGCTTACTCTTATTTTCCTGTGGGTTATTTGGCTATTTGTGTCTGCTTTGTCTCCTTCATTAGACCATAAGCTCTCCTAGGGAGGGACCATTTCTTTTATTTATACTCTTAAGTTCCCAAACACCTAGCTTGTATGATGATCAATATGTGCTCTTGAGGATGATAACGATTTTCTAAAGTAAAACATTTTGAAAAATAAAACATTCTCAACACAGAAAATGTCTTCAGAAATTCTTTTTGGTCTAGCACAGCAGGCAAGGAACATAAGAACCTAGGAAATGAAATCCAGACCAATAGTCCTCCAGTCGACAGTAGTCTGTCTCTGATGGTGACACCACAAAAACGTTGGAGGATGCTAAAACTCTCCAATCACATATTTAAAGATGGACCACCTAACATCCCTGAGTTTAGCCTTTTTCTAATGGTACTTATTAAGCACTTACTGTGTCTCAAGCACTGTTCTATGTGCTGGGGTAGATGCAAATTTATCAGGTTAGACACAGTCCCTATCTCACATGGGGCTCACAGTTTAAGTTGGAAGGAGGAGGATTTAATCCCCATTTTACTAGATGAGGTAACTGAGCACCCCACCACCATATGTTGCTGGAGTTGGTTAACAACAATTCTGTCTGTCCTCTGCACACACCATTCATGATTTGGGTAAACTTCAGTCAGGTCCCCTCAGCCTTCATCTCTCCATAATGAAGAATTCTGATCTTTTCAGGTAATTTCCATATGGAAATGGGGCTGCAGTTCCCTTTAAGCACCCTGGGGCAATGGAATATAGGCAAGGCTCAAAAGAAAGCCTAGCTCAAAATAGTTCTCATCCCACTCCTCTAGTTAATGTCTCTGAGAGGCAGAATACCCAACCGAGATAAACTGTGTACGTTCAGCAGCATGTTATGCTGTGTGTATTCGGGACTTTCTATAGTCCAAGGTACTGTCATTTGCTCGCCCCCAGAGCCTGCCCATAAAATGCCCACGGATGAATTAAGCAGCAGCACCGGCTGACAATGTGAGTGGCATATTGGTTCAGAGTCTAAAGTGGAAGATTTCCAGAAAAAAAGCAGAAGGAAACAAGAGAAGGAGCTTTGGCTGCTACAATAGAGTAGTGAGGAGGTGACTGATTCTCAAAATGGATATGAAAACAGCCAAGGGAAAGCTCTTAATGGGATCTGGACACCTGGTTGAACAGTCCAATGAGAAAGGCACTGCTAATGACAAACTACAGTCAGTAGAGCATTCAGGGACTAGGGAAATGCTATGCTCGTTAGTTGGACATCAGCATGGGAAAATTCTAAACAGCTATTTAGAGGAATCAAATAGGAAAGAAAACAGCTAGATTAATGACAATGAACAGAGTTTCTGGCATACAGAATCTGGCTTAATTAACCTAAAGTAATTATTTAGGGATATCACTGTCATAGCCATCAAGCGGGAGACATTTGCTCTCCCGTAGAATTGGGTGGATTTCAGAACAGAGTCACTGAAATGCTGGGCTTTTAACCTGGGGTGACTGAATAGTAAAGGATTTTTTTTTTCTTCAAGGGACAGGTGAAGACACGCAAGACGAGGGAAATGGTGAAAATGATCACTGCTGATGTCATTTTTGCTCTTGGATCAAGGTGGCATTGTAAAACGAGAAACAAGAACTCTCTCCATTTGTTTTCTCAAAATGAAACAGAATTGCATCTCAATAGGGCAGACCAAGTGCTAAAAGACAGGGGTGTTGGCGTTCCACTGACTCATATTTTTCCCTCAAAATATCATTATTGCTGTAGTGACAGTACTAAAGTTAGTTCTGCTGTTAGTTCAGAGGAAACAGAGGGAAAGAAAACATGGCTCGACGTCTGGAGACCAAGGTTCTTGTCCTGGTTCTGCCTCCAGGTAGCTAGAGTGGGCACATATGATACAGACACTTGCCAATAGACAACAACTCTGCCCATCTACTCACTGTACCCTGTGCTCCACAGGGGAGTCTGGACCATTGGCGGGGCCCACCACTAATTCATCTCTCTGCTCAGGTTGTCAGCATCAGGGCTGAGAATTCATCATCAGAGTTACCCGCTAAAGGCACTTTTCCAGTTGCTAATTCCCAAAGCCCTTCCTCTAAAAACATCAACTTATTTTAGGTTGTCCAAAATCATAAGGAGTCGGAAACATTCTGACTCAGGACAGAATATAAGCTCCTCCATTAGATTGTAAGCTCCTTAAGGACAGGAATGTCCTGTCTGTTGTACTTGCCCAAGCTCTTAGGCCTTTCCAGACTGAGCCCCGTCCTTCCTCTCCCCCTCCTCCCCCTCCCCCCGGCTTACCTCCTTCCCCTCCCCACAGCACCTGTATATATGTTTGTACATATTTATTACTCCATTTATTTTATTTGCACATATTTATTCTATTTATTTTATTTTGTTCATATGTTTTGTTTTATTGTCTGTCTCCCCCTTCTAGACTGTGAGCCCGCTGTTGGGTAGGGACCGTCTGTTGCCAACTTGTACTTCCCAAGTGCTTAGTACAGTGCTCTGCACACAGTAAGCACTCAATAAATACGACTGCATGAATGAATGAATGAACAATGCTCTGTACACAGTCAGCACTCAATGAATAACACTGATGGATTGAAATACCATTCTTGAGTAATCATTTCATACAATTGGCCTGGGATAGGTAATGTGTGATAGCCATGACCTCCTCTGAGACCTTTTGTAACATTCCCACTTAGCCCCCAGAAACAGATCTGAGTGGCGAAAATCTAAATTGCTCTGGGAAGGGGAGGAGTGGGTTTGGCGGGTCAGGCCCAGCTGGGTGGAGAGGCAGAAGGGTCCAGCTAGGCTGGAAGCAGTGGTTAGTGAGGCCCCAGAAGCGTTCCCAGGCTTCCATTGGAAATCCCAACTCCCACTGTGAATACATGCATCTACCAATGACATTGTTTCTTTTTTCTATTGGTATTTGTTAAGCACTTATTATTCGCCACATACTGTACTAAGTCCTAGGGTAGATACAAGCTAATCAGGTTGGACACAGTCCCTGTCCCAGATGGGGCTCACAGTCTTAATCTCCATTTTATAGATGAGGTAACTGAGGCCCAGAGGAGTGAAGCGTCTTGCCCAAGGTTACAGAGCAGACGAGTTGGGGAGCCAGGATTAGAAGCCAGGTCCTTGTTCTATCTACTGGGCCATGGTGCTTCTTACGTGCAATGGTTGCAGCCTAAATTCAATGCTTAGGCTCACTCTGGAGCAAGGTTCAGAATTGCCTAGGAAAGGGCTCTAAAGGAGAATTTCCATCGAGAAGGAGAAAATGCAGTATGATCTGGTTGCCACTTAAGCAATGCTTAGATCCTTGAGAGATAGAGGACAACAAATGTAAAAGACCCCAAATGTGTTTGGAACCACAACGCCATTTTTAAAAAACTCATCTTGTGCTTACCGGCCACGGAGGGGGCTCTAGGGAAGCCTAACCTTACCTTAGAAATGCTGTAATTAGCCTTCTGGGAGTCTAATGCAGAGCAATTCAAATGATAAAGCTCTTCGAAGATTAAAGTTACTAAAGCAGGTTGAGAAATATCAGCTTTTTTAATGTGCGGAGGAACAAGTGACTAAGAAAAGACTTCAAAGAATTGTCAATAGCAATATTAATGAGAATGGAAAATACACTTTAGCGGGAGAAGATGAAAAGGAAAAGTAGCATGATTAAAGCACCAAAGAAGTTAAAAGTGGAGGAGAAAAGGTTTTAAATGTTTCATGCTGCAAATTAAACATTCGGAAAAACTCATCCTGAAAAGAAGCCATCACAGTTTGCAAGGGAAACAGCAAATTCTGGGCAGTATAAAAGGTATGGGGGAGGGACAGCACAATTAAAACAAAACAAAACAAAACAAAACAGTAATACTGTGATTCAGGACTCTCTTGCGGTCTTGGATCCTGGTGAGTTAGATTACATTAGCTTTTACCAGCAGGTGTCAGACCTGACATTGTAATTGCTTTCCTTCCCGAGTTCGGCTGCATGATAATGAACAGAAGAAGAATTTGAGAGTAATTGAAAAAATTGAAAAAAAAAACAGGGATCCAAAAGGGGATAGCTCTCATCGCATATTTAATGACTTTTGCATGAATCCAGACCAGTGATCCCAGCAACCTAGAAAACTTACAGGAAAACCAGGACTGTCAACTGGGTATTTTCTGGATGGGGCTTTTGGCTGTTACTACTATTAATCAATCAATGGCATTTTTTGAGTGCTAACTGTGTGAAAAGCACTGTACTAAACATCTGGCAGAGCACAGTACCACCACCACTACAAATAATAATTAGGTATTTGTTAAATGCTTTCTATGTGCCAAGCCCTGTATTAAGTGCTGGGGTACATACAATCTGATCAGACCTATCGCACAGGGGGCTCACAGGCTCGTGGGAAGGAAGAACAGGAATCGATGAGGAAACAGAGGCACAGAAAAGTTAAATGATTTGCCCAATGTCACAGAGCAGGCAAGTGACTGAGTCACTTGAGAAGCAGTGAGGCCTAGTAGACAGAGCACGGGCCTGGGAATCAGAAGGATGTAGGTTCTAATTCCAGCTCCTCCGCTTGTATGCTGTGTGACCTTGGTCAAGTCACTTAACTCCTCTATGCTTCTATTACCTCATCCGTAAAATGGGGATTAATACTGCGAGTCCCATTTGGGACAGAGACTGTGTCCCTAATTAGCTTTTATCTACCCCAGCGCGTACTACAGTGCCTGGCCCACAGTAGGCACTTAACAAATACTTAAAAAAAAAAGGCAGGATTAGAACCCAGGCCTCCTGGCTCCCAGGCCTGTACTCTTTCTCTTGGGCCATGCTGTCAAACATGAAATGGGATTTGCCACCACAGGATAAAGAGAGGAGACAGGCTTCAGCCATTTCTTCTGATTATACCAGGAGAAACCTAATCAGGATCCTCCGGAGAGAAAAATGGGTCGGAGAACTGAGACCTCTCGTTAAAATCAGAAGGAATGAAGCAGCCCCAGATCTACTACCCCAGAAGTAAAGGAAGCCAGAGTGCAGGCTGGATATCAGATAGTTGCAGCAGGAGGCCTATAGTCTCCACCCTTTTCAGAGAGCAACACCAGGCTAAGCTATTAGGGTGCTAGGCCTTGATTTCTTCTCTACATCTCTCACATTCTCATCGTTAAAACTGCCTGTCGGAAAGAGTTACGATCTTCCTGGCATTTCTGGTTACCGGTGCTAGGGTTTGAAAGCTTTGGATTATATGTTCCTACAGTACTGTTACATCTGTGTTTGCTGTAATTTATGCCACCTGCTGCCTTGGTTATTTACTTCTAGAAAGTTGTTTTAGTTGTATTTTGGGTGAAAAATCCAACCAAAGCAGAGCTAGAGCGTAGCTAGCTATAATTCTCGGGGAAGGGAAGTTAGGTCAGAAGGAAGGGAGGACAGGCAAGCAACCAAGACCCTGGGATCAGTCCCCAAATCCAGGAATATCCCAACCCCATGGGGCCAAATCCTCCATTTCCTCTGAAAATGGAAATTCACTGTTTATGAATCTTTATTTGTATTTGCCTATGCTCTCTGATTAGTAAATCAGTCAATCAATGATTCATTTATTGAGCTTGAGCACCCTCTCGTTGCAGAGGATTGTACCAAGACCTTGGGAAGTGACAAGGAATGTGATGCTAACCCTGGCCCGGAGAGGTTATCATTCTCCATCCCCCCATCTTACCTCCTTCCCTTCCCCACAGCACCTGTATATATGTATATATGTTTGTACATATTTATTACTCTATTTATTTATTTTACCTGTACATATCTATTCTATTTATTTTATTTTGTTAGTATGTTTGGTTTTGTTCTCTGTCTCCCCCTTTTAGACTGTGAGCCCACTGTTGGGTAGGGACTGTCTCTATATGTTGCCAACTTGGACTTCCCAAGCGCTTAGTACAGTGCTCTGCACACAGTAAGCGCTCAATAAATACGATTGATTGATTGATTGCACTGTTCAAATTGCTACCGCCCTGGTTCAGACACCAGGAATCAAGGCTTTAAACACAGGTTACCAGGAGTATGAAGTGGTGACCTTGGCGGTGACTTTTCTCCTAGCAAAACCAAATGGAGAGCCAGCTGATGAGCCTCTTTCTCCTTCCAGATATGCAATTAACAGCTGGGCTGCAGGCCAAGGGAGATCTTGTCACACCTGTCATACCCAACACTCCCCGTCTACTTGCCCCTTCCATTCAACTGAGCAGCACCTAAAGAGTTCCTGGGTCTCAGGCCACTAATGCCACCCAGATTTATGGGATTTCAATGAAGCAGCAAGGACTAGTGGGCAGAGCACAGGCTTGGCACTCAGAGGACCTGGGTCCTAATTCCAGCCCTGCCAACTGCTTGCTGTGTGACCTTGGGCAAATCACTTAAGTGCTCTGTGCCTCAGTTTCCTCAACTGTAAAGTGGGGATTAAATATTTGTTTTCCCTCCTATTTATATTGTGGGCCCTATACAGGGCAGAGACTGCAACCAACCTGATTAACTTCTATCTACCCCAGCACGTAGAACGGTATTTGACACAGAAGAAGCACTTAACAAATATCTCCTCATTTTGAGGTGGGTCAGGGGCAACCAGGGTGGGATTGTGGCATTTAAGGCAGTAACAAGATGGAGGAAGGATAAATGGTCATCAAGAAAAGCCCCAGTTCTGTTTGTCATCCAAACGCCATACCACGCAGTTAGCACAAAAGGTTTGCAATGTTCCCTGTCAGGAATATTCAAAATGGCAATTTGCTTCTGTCAATCTCAACACAAATTAGAAATGACCTTCAGCTCTCATGTTTAGGCCTGGTTTAGCATACAATGAAGAGTAATTCAGAAAAACAGCGAATTCTGTGAAACTATCAGATTTCGGGAGGGAGGCCATTTATCCACAATAACCATAATAATCCTCTGATTAATATAGCACCTTGCAGCAATCACTGTTATCTGTCCAAATAGCTCAAAGTGTTTTCAAGACTGTGATTTGTGTATATAATTCTATCTATTTTGCTGGTATTGACACCTGTCTACTTGTTTTGTTTCGCTGTCTGTCTCCCCCTTCTAGTCTGTGAGCCCGTTGTTGGGTAGGGACTGGTCTCTACATGTTGCCGAATTGAACTTTCAAAGCACTTAGTACAGTGCTCTGCACACAGTAAGTGCTCAATAAATACGATTGAATGAATGAATTTCATCCCCAGAGTCTTCTTGATGGGATATGAGTGGGAAGGAATGGGAATGACTCACAGTTTTGCAGGTGGAGGAACTAAGGCTCAGAGTGATTAAGAGATTTGCCTCAAGTCCAGCAGTTGTTTGATAGAACCAGGTCTCCTGATTCAAACCACTAGGCAATTCTCCCTCCATGAACCTTCCACTCTACAAGTTTAGGTGATGTGGGGAGAAGGTTGCTTATTTCATTTATCTGTAGGATTATGGCCCCTTCTCTTCAAGCCCCACGCAAGTGAGATGCACTCCAGAGAAATTTCGAGACCTATTCCCACCAAAGAGAAAAGCTGCAAAATTGCTGACCTTTGGCAGGTGGGCAGGCCTAAAAATTATTGGCTGTGGGCCTGCTATCCCCTTTCAGACTATCCACGAACAAGAGCACAATATGCGATCCCAACTCATAGCCACAGGATGGGGATTTGAGGAGTGTGAGCATTGCTGGGGGAAGTGGACTGGCCTCTGGGAGTAGAGTGTTGTTGGAGGAGTTGTTGTTGTTGTTGTTGTTGGAGTTGTTGTTAAGGCCCTGCTGAGAGCTCACCTCCTCCAGGAGGCCTTCCCAGACTGAGCCCCTTCCTTCCTCTCCCCCTCGTCCCCCTCTCCATCCCCCCCATCTTACCTCCTTCCCTTCCCCACAGCACCTGTATATATGTATATATGGTTGTACATATTTATTACTCTATTTATTTATTTATTTTACTTGTACATATCTATCCTATTTATTTTATTTTGTTAGTATGTTTGGTTTTGTTCTCTGTCTCCCCCTTTTAGACTGTGAGCCCACTGTTGGGTAGGGACTGTCTCTATATGTTGCCAATTTGTACTTCCCAAGCACTTAGTACAGTGCTCTGCACATAGTAAGCGCTCAATAAATACGATCTATGATGATGATGATGACGGAGGAGGGCAAGGTGGTGGTGCTCGGTGCAGTGTTTGTTGGTGTTACACCGCACTGCTCCAGCCCCTCTTTCTAGGGAGCCGTGGTGGAAGCAGCTCACAGACTGGCTGATCCAACCCCACCCGCTCCAACACCTCCTCACTGTCTGCCCACTTCCACATCCCCATCCCGTCTAAGCCTGACCAATGTGCCATCTGTGTGAAGGAGATGACAGTGACCTACTTTTCCCTTGTCCATGCCTCCTTCCGGCTCACACCAATCAGAATCAATCAATCAATCAATCGTATTTATTGAGCGCTTACTATGTGCAGAGCACTGTACTAAGCGCTTGGGAAGTACAAATTGGCATCACATAGAGACAGTCCCTACCCAACAGTGGGCTCACAGTCTAGAAGGGTGAGACAGAGAACAGAACCAAACATACCAACAAAATAAAATAAGTAGGATAGAAATGTACAAGTAAAATAAATAAATAAATAAATAAATAGAGTAATAAATAAGTACAACCATATATACATATATACAGGTGCTGTGGGGAAGGGAAGGAGGTAAGACGGGGGGATGGAGAGGGGGACGAGGGGGAGAGGAAAGAAGGGGCTCAGTCTGGGAAGGCCTCCTGGAGGAGGTGAGCTCTCAGCAGGGCCTAATGAATGCTGCTCAATGAATTCTCAGCTCTCAGAATGGCCCAACATGGGGCCTGGTTTTGACCCGAGTCCATGCGGGGCTCTAGGAAGGGGACATACCAGAAGGGGAAGGATTAGTATTGGGTAGGGCCAACGCAAACCAAGTTAGCCAAATAAAAATGTTGTGGGATAATCTCAAAATAAACGTGCATGGCTATCCAGAACCTAAAGATTTGAAGCCTTACAGGCCTAACACTTTCAAATACCCCTTCAAAAACCCTTCTAAAAAAGCACCTCCCTTATGAATTAACACTCTCTAACTCCATGAATCCAAGCACTAGAATTCCTCCTGGGCCTTTTCCTTCCATCTGCAAATCAGTGAACGTGTTTCTGATGTTTGTGATTTTAGGAGGTTTTTTTTTTCCTGCATGATTCTGTAATGTGTAGTTTATGGCTACTTGCACATCTGTGTTTACGATAGGAGGGAGAGACTAGACATATCCCATCACCAGTAAGACCCGAAGCTCATTTGTTTTCACAGTAGTGGCAATAAGTATGCATGTGGTGTGTCCACGTCTCCCTCATTAGATTGGCAGCTCCTCATTGCCAAGCACCGCATATCTTATTCTTCCTTTGTCCCTGGTCCACAGCACCTCACACAGAGCTCTGCACTCACTGGATGTTCAATACTGACTTTGCCTGTCTGGATAGGGACTTTGACTGGCTCAGAAGTACAGACCTAACTATTGTATTGTGAAAACAAATCTGAACCACTAAGCTTGTTAACTGCAAAAGGATAAAAATTCACAGGGCGAGCTGTCGTGCCAAATGAGAATTTTCCAAACTCTCCAATACTAAGCAAGAGAAATCCACTTGCAGATGTTGTTAATGTATCACACGGCGTGTTAGGACAGAGTGGTGCTGCCAAGATTTTGATTTTGGCTGGGTTTGTAAGTACTTACTAATTCTCCTCTGGCTGCAAGTTGACGGTTAAAGCTGGGACAGCCCAAGACCTCGTGATTGTTTGCACATCCAATTCTCCAATATCTGTGGCTTTGAGAGGCAGGGAAAATTCCAAACTTTCATTTTGGTTCATGCGTCAATCCACCAAACCTTTTCCAGAACTGCATGCAAGGATTCATATAACAGGTTAGTTGGAGTTTCCTTGCTCCTTTATTTCCCCCACTGCTAGGGAAGAGGGGCTAACAAGGAGTGAAACTGTCTAAAGATATTCAGCAACAGAGAATCAATCAATCAATCAATCAATCATATTTATTGAGCGCTTACTGTGTGCACAGCACTGTACTAAGCGCTTGGGAAGTACAAGTTGGCAACATATAGAGATAGTCCCTACCCAACGGTGGGCTCACAGTCTAAAAGAAGCCAGGAGGTGCGGTGGGGAGGAGGAAGGAGTGGTAATGGAGTGGGAGTGGAGAGGCCATGATGGAGGAGGCAATGGACTTAATTTAGAGTTGACTCTAAATTACTGTAATGTACTCTCCCCAGCACTTAACACAGTGTTCTGCACAAAGCGCTCAATAAATACTGTTGATCAGTTGATAATCTGTACTATAATCTGTACTATCTTATCTCTTCTATCTCTAATCTATTTGAATATCTGTCTCCCTAGGTAGACTGTAAACTCCTTGTGGGCAATGATTGTGCCTACTTACTCTGTTGTACTGTACTTTCCCCAGTGCTTAGTACAGTGTTCTGTACGCAGTAAGCATTCAATTAATACCAATGTTTGAATGACTCATTGGTTGATTAGATAGCATTCTCTGATGTGGGACTATTATAAAAGGACCTAGGACATACTGCAGCAGGGGACAAGGAAGGCACTCCGGGCACAAGCAGGAGAAAAACAGAAATCACAGATTCACTTGCAAATAGTTAAATTTGATAAATCATTTGTTTCCTAAAATCTGACTAGTTTGCTTCTCAATAAAGAAACGCCACATGGTACCAGGAGAGAACTGATTACAGGCTGTGGAGAGATGAGTGACGATATATCTCCAGAAAAATGGGGACTAGCTAAAGCAACCTAATAGTTTGAATTTTATGGGGAATACTGCTCAGGGTGGGAAATGATTTACAATGGAGTCTGACTTGTTCCTGAGATCAAGTGAACTAAATCGAATAGAGAAATTACAAGTTGTAATATTAATCAGTGGTATTTATTCATTCAATCTAAAGTATTTATTATTCAGGGGAGCACTCTACTAAGCGCTTGGTAGAGTACAATGATCCCGGTCATAAAGAGCTTACAATCTAGCTGCGGAGACAGACACTGAAATAAAAAAAAGATGAGGAAATAATCCAGTTTAAAGTTGTGCATATAAGGGCTATGGAAGCGTGTGAGTACCCCAGTGCTTAGGTGATGCAGATGTATAGAAATACAATAGTGAGACTATAAGGTGGTGAAACGAGAGATGAATTGGGGATGGTCTCCTGGAAGAGATGGGATTTCAAAAGGGCTTTGAAACTGGGGAGAGCTCCGGTCTGCCAGGTGTGAAGAGAGGGGAGGGTTAAGGCAGGGAGAAGGGCATGAAGAAGAGGTCAGCAGCAGGAGAGTTGAAAGAAGGGCAGGAGTGAGTAAAATGGCTAGAGAGGAACAGAGCATGTGAGCTGGGCTGGGAGGAGAGAGTGGATTAGTACGGGGGTTTCTGCTTGGAATGGAATGGGCAACCATAAGTGGCTTTTGAGGAGTGTGGAGGCATGCGAAAAATGATCATCATCACCATCATCAATCGTATTTATTGAGCGCTTACTGTGTGCAGAGCACTGTACTAAGCGCTTGGGAAGTACAAGTTGGCAACATATAGAGACAGTCCCTACCCAGCAGTGGGCTCACAGTCTAAAAGGGGGAGACAGAGAACAAAACCAAACATACTAACAAAATAAAATAAATAGAATAGATATGTATAAGTAAAATAAATAAAAAAATAAATAGAGTAATAAATATGTACAAACATATATACATATATACAGGTGCTGTGGGGAAGGGAAGGAGGTAAGATGGGGGGGGATGGAGAGGGGGATGAGGAAGGAAGGGGCTCAGTCTGGCAAGGCCTCCTGGAGGAGGTGAGCTCTCAGTAGAGCCTTGAAGGGAGGAAGAGAGCGAGCTTGGCGGATGGGCAGAGGGAGGGCATTCCAGGCCCGGGGGATGATGTGGGCCGGGGGTTGATGGCGGGACAGGCGAGAACGAGGTACAGTGAGGAGATTAGCATCAGAGGAGCGGAGGGTGCGGGCTGGGCTGTAGAAGGAGAGAAGGGAGGTGAGGTAGGAGGGGGCGAGGGGATGGACAGCCTTGAAGCCCAGGGTGAGGAGTTTCTGCCTGATGTGCAGATTGATTGGTAGCCACTGGAGATTTTTGAGGAGGGGAGTAATATGCCCAGAGAGTTTCTGGACAAAGATAATCCGGGCAGCAGCATGAAGTATGGGAATGATCTGGGCAGCAAAGTATGGATTGGAGAGGGGAGAGATTGGAGGCAGAGAGATCAGATGCAGCATTCAAGCCACAACATGACAGGTGCTTGGACCAGTGTGGGCAGCCCTTTAGATGGAAAGGAAGGGACAGATTCTGGAAATTGTGGAGGAAAAAATAACAGGATTTAGCGACAGACTGAATATGGGACTTGAAGGAGACAGAAGAGTCAAATTGGCATAGCATTTTACTAAGTTCTTGGGAGAACACAACAGAATCGAAACATAAGATTCCTAACAATCTGATGATTAACAATTTCCTTAGGGCAGAGATCACACCTTCATTGTACTCTCCTTAGCATTTGGTACACTGCACTGCACACAGTTGGCACTCAGTAAATCCTATTGATAGTTGAATATGCCTAAATATAATAAAGGAAGAAAACCTCTCATCCATTTGCTGCTTTATTCTACTGGTGACTGAAAATTTTAACTATAGTCTGGCAATCCCAAGATTTAGGCTTTCTGTTTGCTAAAGACTAAAGAGAAGATGGAAAGACATAATTTTAATGGAAAATACCAAGCAGATTATAACTTTATAACAGGTTTAACGGTGCTAAATAATTAAAGTCAAAGGTGCAATTTTGGAACTCTTGAAGATTTCTCCATGAAAGAAAATTGTGAATAGAAGGAAAATTGAGAATTTATAATAACTTTTAGAGGGAGTGGCCTGGATTTAATTAAACCCATTAAAGTATGGCAAGCTACTGAAGCTCGTTCCTTGCATATACAATTGACGGGAAACAACAATGGACAAAGTTATGGACAGAAGATAATCAGAAGAAGGTGGATCAAAGGAGAAACCACGACAATAGAAAATGGAAAAGACATTACACTGAAAAAAAATCAACCTCAAAGATGTCCTGCATTTGGAAAAATCTGTTACTGCATAAGTTTGCTACAGCAAGAGGAATAAAGAACCAAAAAAAGCGGCAGTAGTTTCAATTGATCTAAAATGACAGGCACATACCTAAGCATTTTACAGCAGATAATAAAAAAAGCAACTGCAAATTTGTAAAGAAGGACAAAGAAATAGGAAATAAAAGAATCAAAAAGAAATAGCCAGAAAGGAACATGATTTCCTACATATCACCCTGAATCTAGGAGACCCTCTATCAGTATGTTAGTAGAAAATGGGTTCACAATGGTTTTTTGTTTTTGTTTTTTTAATGGCATTTGTTAAGCGCTTACTATGTGCAGAGCACTGTTCTAAGCACTGGTTAGGACATTATTTGCAGTAGGAAAGATTCAGGTGATTACTTTTATCGACATTATCAAATTAGCCAATTGCACCCGTGAAATAGGGATGGTAAGCAAGGAAGGAAAGTCATTACCAGATTTACATGAAATTTGGAAATGGTGCTTTCCAATGTGCATGTATGAGAGAGTGAATAAACATTTAATACTGGCAGGATGACAACAAAACAGTTACAGACATTCCCAGCCTGTGGTTTGACAGCTACTCTCACAGTTTGCCTGAATTACTGAAGTATGATAAAGTTAGGTTTCCAATGGAAAAGAGGGGGAGGATATGGGTGTTGTTTGTGGGATGTGACCCCAGTCTCACTGGACCATGAGATTAAAAAAGAAAATGGATAGGTCTGCTGAAGAATAGGAAGACATTTATAACTACTACTATCAGAAGAATTAAACATATGTAAGAACAAATAGGTTTAAATTACAATTGATTGGAAGAAGAATGAAAATGTGCCATACAATGCCAGAGAGAGGAGGAGATAATGAAAGGACATGACACTTTAAGGCAAACAATGAGAATCAAAAGATCCCCTAAAAGACTTATTGAAACTACTTGAAGCCTTTGAAGTAAATGTTAATGTCAAAATATAAGATGTCAGTATTTATAATAAAGAGGGAATTGGCAGAATGATATATCTTAAGGAGGGAATATTCATGAATGAATAGGTACTAGAGCACAAGACAAAGTGAAGGACGAGGACTCAAGGAAAAGGAGAACAGAGCTAGTCACTGGTTCACTTGCAGTTAGTTCAATCCTAAAAATCAACTGTTGCATAAAACTTGATATATTACATCTAAGAAAATGTTTAGGTTGTAAGTTACTACTTTTATATTTTCCTGCCCTGTCTCCCCTAATTGCAGAATATATGCTATTTGAGCACAAGGATCATCTCTTCTCTTTTCTGGGGAACTCTTCTGCGAAACAGAACTTAATTGGAATCTACGGAAGCCCTCTGGGAGTCACCAATCTCTAACCTGCCAGAACAACTCATAACCCTTCCCTCTGCCACAACTCTTCCCAATAATGACTTTATTTGTATGTGTAATGTATTACATACTTGCATGTATGTATACATTATATCGGTATATGCCATGTGCTTGCACATAAGGACCATATATAATAATGATGGTAGTTGTTAAGCACTTACTATGTGTCAGGCACTCTACTAAGCGCTGGATATGAGCAAATGGGGTTGGACCCAGTACTGCCCTTGTCCCACGTGGGGCTCACAGTCTCAATCCCCATTTTACAGATAAGGTAACGGAGGCACAGAGAAGTGAAGTGATTTGCCCAAGATCACAGAACAGATAAGTGGCAGAACCAGGATTAGAACCCATGACCTTCTGGCTCACAGGCCCGGGCTCTATCCGCTACACCATCCTGCTTCTCTGTTCCATATACGTTCAAAGATGATACGAACAGCGAGATTTCATGCCTGTGTGGTTTGTGGCTACAAAGAGTTTCTTCCACCACATTACGGATGTCAGGGAAGTTTTCTAGCCTCTTTCCCAAATTCAGAAACTTGGAAAATATTGCTACCCAGTTCCCACGTAGCCAAGATCACACATCATGATATGGCTGGCAAGGGGAATAGGTCTGGCCTACAAATGACGAGATAAGTCTTCTTGTGGGAAAAGAACTCGGGAGATCCATCATCGGAATCTGCCTTTGGATCTGCTGGGAGGACAGCTGGGGGCAAGTGGGCTTAGCTTGAGCTGTTCCTTATTTCCTCCTGCAATTCTTGGACTAAAGGGGACTTGCAGTCATTGTGCTCTATGGCAATGCTGGAGCATGTCACATCCTCGTTCTGAGCTGATCTTGAGCAGGTGGTTAGCTCAGAATGATATTTTAACACTGCTGTGGCTATCACTCTGCCAGTTTGGCTCGAGAGAGAGAGGATAGGAAAGACAAGCTTTTAACAGTAGAAACAGTCATCTCTAAAGGGAAGTGGCATTTCTGAATCTCTCTCTCCATGGCAGTCTCCTTTAAAAAAACAAAACAAAAATCCTTCTTTTGTCCTAAGCTCCCTAAGCCTTTATATATAAATTTGTTAGTGTTTTTTTGTGGGAGGGGGTGTGTGTGTGGGTGGAAATCCTGAATGAGTCTGCCTGTGAATTGAGCTCTTCTAAAATCTGCTGAGCTTTAATCCTCTCTCCTGCAAACTGAAATCTGTCTGGAATAAGAGGGAGGGCTAGTGATGTATTCAAGCCTCTAAGGAGGCTTTATTTATTTACATATTTATTTATTTATTATGTACATATTTATTACTCTATTTATTTATTTATTTATTTTACTTGTACATTTCTATCCTATTTATTTAATTTTGTTGGTATGTTTGGTTCTGTTCTCTGTCTCCCCCTTTTAGACTGTGAGCCCACTGTTGGGTACGGACTGTCTCTATGTGTTGCCAATTTGTACTTCCCAAGCGCTTAGTACAGTGCTCTGCACATAGTAAGTGCTCAATAAATACGATTGATTGATTGATTAAGGACAGCTCACTTTAGGGTAACAGGCCTTCCCAGCTTTCTGCTTTGGAAAGCAACATGCTCTGTATCTCAACGTCTCTATTCCTGACAGCTTGAGTAGGATCCAATCAATCAATCAATCAATCGTATTTATTGAGCGCTTACTGTGTGCAGAGCACTGTACTAAGCTCTTGGGAAGTACAAGTTGTAAACTCAGACAATAAATCCAGAAACTCAGACAATACTCCCTGTTCCCAGACCAATTTCATAAAAGCAAACTCTACGAGAGGCACACACAAGGATAATATCTGCTAAAAATAGAGGGAACAAAAGCTACCCTAACAAACACCTAAATGCCAATTAGCAAATTAACCGACTATGATTAATGAGGTATTTATTCAACTGAGAAACAGGGTTTAATTATGCTGCCGCTCCCTCAGTGTTCAAAATTCATGAAAGAAACTCTGGACTCTTGGATTCAACCCCTGGCCCCAGAAAGCTCACACAACAGAAAGTAATTCCTGAGGGGAAGATGGATGAAATGTAATCGGAGCCAAAAGGCAAATTACAGGTAGAAGGAAAACCTTTGGTCTAGGCTGAAGCCCAATTTGAAGCAGTCCACTGCATCCATCCACAGAAGCAAGCGGCAGGAAAGGCCACTGGGCATAGCTTCGGAGCCAGGCTATCTGCCGATCGGAGATGTTTCTGATGCATTTCTTAATGGGGGATGGAGAAATGTAGACACTGTGTCACCCTCAACATCTCAGAAAAACACACACTCTCCGGCCCACTGGACAAATAGACCAGTGCCCCTGAGGGCAGGCCAAACTTAGCAGTGGTTAACTAGATCACTCAGCTGGTGAAACTGGTGAAAGAGGCTGGGTGGTGCAGAGTAACAAGTCCTATCAGGAGATGGAAAAACACTCTATTTAGGATAAGTGTGGATGTGAGGGTCTGGCAACCTACACCACAGAATTTTCAGGGACTCTCCATTACTCAAAGAATGATAGGGTTGGCAAAATTGACTCTGAACCAGAAAGAATGGCTTATCAATAAATATCCTGCTAATCCTACAGATGGGAGAACAAGCAATTCAGGAAGAATCATCCTAAAGAAGACTGTTGGCGGTTGAAGTCTTTTTGGGTAGACCATACCCTCTCCTCAAGATGGTCTAAAAGGGTACTCTGCCTCACATCCTCCTCCTCCTCCTCCTCATCAATCGTATTTATTGAGTGCTTACTGTGTGCAGAGCACTGTACTAAGCGCTTGGGAAGCACAAATTGGCAACATATAGAGACAGTCCCTACCCAACAGTGGGCTCACAGTCTAAAAGGGGGAGACAAAACCAAACATACTAACAAAATAAAATAAACACTAATCAAGTGTCTCCTGTGTGTGCCCTGCACTGGGCAAAGAAATAGAAGAAGACATTGTTTCTAACCTCCAAGGGGCTTCCTATCTGTTAGAAGGAGTAAGAGCAACTAGAGCCACAAATAGAATTACATGCATTAAAAACATTAATTACACAAATGCGTAACTTTCTCCAGCTGCCCAAATAGATACTTGGGTGTTAAGGAAGTGTTCGAGTGACCGGTATGGTTTGTGTGGACATCGGCATCAACTGATTGAGCCCCAAAACAAGATAGGGCAAGTTAGACTGTGAGCCCACTGTTGGGTAGGGACTGTCTCTATATGTTGCCAATTTGTATTTCCCAAGTGCTTAGTACAGTGCTCTGCACATAGTAAGCACTCAATAAATACGATTGATGATGATGATGATAATGATAGGGCACTATCCTAGGCACTGACCTGAAGTGGGCCAGGCAGGTTCAGTCTGGGAAGGTTTTTCAGAGAGTAGGTGAGTCTCTAAGCAGATTTCTGAAGGATCACTAGGAGGTGGTTTGGCAAAAAGGAATGGTAAAAGAAACCAAGGTAGGGAGATGGTAAGTGCCATTGCTGACAGGAGTGGGTGTTACGTGCAGAGCACAAGAAGTGGCATTGGCTTGCCGATGTAAAGAGCACAGCGGGAGTTGAGGTGCAGTGTGGTCAGTTACCTAATGGGGCAGGGAGACGGTGGAGTGCTTGAGTCATCAACAGCATCAGGGCATTACCCTGGAAATAGAAATCATTCACATGACTAACTCACTGATTTTCGGATTTTCTAAAGCCTATTTTCCTCAGAGGCTGAATTAATAACCAAGGGCAGGCTGGCATGTTTGGAGTCCTTCTTACAGGCCCTGCTGAGATTGATTAGGACACTCACCTCAGTTTTATTCATGAGTTGTCCAGGCTACCTGCCTCAACTGCCTCCTTTGGATGAAGGAGACCATCAGAGGCCTCCTTCAGCCCCTGGTGAAAACCAGCCTCCCCTTGTCTCTCCATCTGCATTCTGTGGCCAACCTGGAGTCCTACGAATGGACTTGGGAAGTCACACCTGCATCATTGAACATTTATGCCAAAACAGGCCACGACAATCCCAGTTTCCTCATCTATTCCAGGTGGAAAGTCATTATACTGAACCTCTAAAACGGAACAAAAACTGAGCTAACTGCACTCTATGGAGGGGGGAACGTATTTATAACAGCATTTCCCTATATTCACAGTCTGGAAGATTTTTTTGTCTGTTTGTTTGCAACCTCCTGCACATGGACAGGCCTATTATGTATTTTTTTTCAAAAAGTGTTACATGAATCAGATTATTTCCCCAAAACAGGGAATGTGGCACTTTCTATAGACCTGACAGATTACTTGCCCAAATGTTAGAGAAGCCACTGGCATATTACGAATAATTCACTATACCCATGAAGGCAGCACTAGGCTGCCGGGAGTCTGGGGGCTAATACACTTTGCTTTGCCAGGAATAATTCTAGTAGATAATACTCTCATCTCCTGAAACATATGAACGGTGAATGAATTCTCAGTCGGGCCCTAAATGAGAAGCTCAAAGGGCCAGAGTGACCCGGCCAATTCTTATTTTCCAACAGTGGAAAGAGTACAGGGTAAACACGGAACACGTTGTCAAGTGAATCCACCTCCTGATATAAATACCTCACGGATATTGAGATTGGGCCACTCTCCAAGCCTGTCATCCTTTCTTTCACAAAACTATTAGAAACAATAATAGGAAAAAAAAAGGCTCAGAAGAAGCCAATCTGTGGTGCCTACAGAATAACTGCCCCTTCCATGAATGACACAAAATGTCTATTTTTCTATGTGGCTGAAGGTTTCTGTCCTGATTGCAATCAACTTGTTTTCAAAGAAGAAAGAAAGATATAAAACCAAATCAAGCCTGATTCTGTTTTCCCCTCAATCAGCATCACTTTGCCTCTTATAGCAACTAATTAAACTCCAATTACCTCTCAATAATTGGAAGGAAAGTGTTCTCCAAGACAGGCGTGAGACTATTATCCAGGTAATTCATACCCCAAAAAAGGACCAATTTGGGTCATCCCCCTCCTCGGCTGGGCAGGCCTGCCTGACAATACTCCTTCTGCCAGTGCCCCGTGAAGTGTCCACAGCGACAAAGAAGATGGAGAGAGCTTAGTTAAAAGCTACCAGACAAATCTGGATGGGTCTCACAAGCTGGGAATTTCAATGATTTTCATTAAAATATCCAAAGTCTAGGGTGATACTGTCAGCTATTAATACCCCAAATTTTAAAATTGACACAGAGGAAGCGGCAAGATGGATTTTCAGTCATGTGAGGATTATGAAAGGGTAAGAATTAAGGTTAGGGACAGGAATATGACCAGACAGGAAATTCAGGCATTAGCAGCTCTTGGCCCCTCAATTCCAACTTCCTACGTACTTACTATGCACCAACCACTATCCTAAGCACTGGGGTAGATACAAGACAATCTGGTCAGAAACAGTCCCTGTCCCACATCGGGGGGGGAGACGGATATTTAACCCCCATTTTGTAGATGAGGAAACTGAGGCACAGCAGGCAAATGGCAGAGGCAGGATTAGAACCCAGGTCTCCTGGCTCCCAGTCCTGTTCTCTTTCCACTAGGCCAAGTTGCATCTTTCAATCAATCCTTAAGTACCTGACCTTTGGACTTTGATAAAGGAAAATTAGATTCTTTTTTCACAACAATGTCCCCTGTGCTATCATGGAGACATGGCCTGTTAAACGCTAGGAGGTTAGAAGGCCTGTTATAATGGTGTCTGTACATCGTTATTACACCAATTGTGCTTCCTGGCCAAAGGATAGGAAAACATAGTTACTATAACACAGCATGAACTGGCTCTAACACGATGCAGCCTCTGCACAGAAATTCTTTTCAAAGATTGCTTCAATTAGAATCACAAGATTGCCTGGCCACACTGCTCTTCAGCATTACACAGTGAATCACTCTGCAACTCAATCGTATTTATTGAGTGCTTACTGTCTGCAAAGCACCATACTAAGTGCTTTGTCGAGTAAAATATAACAGACTCATTCCCTGCCCAAAACGAGCCACTGTAACCCATCAGAGTGAATACTTGGGATGCAAAGGAACTTCAAATAAGGGGTCATAGAAAGTGCAAGAAATGGAAGCAAACCTGTATGCTTCCCACAGACTTCTTAAGTTTCATCCAGTGCAGCAAAAGCCGTGTCCTATTTCAATTATTTCCGAACCATCTTCTCCTAAAACCTTAATTCCCACTGAAACAATGGATAACACAGCCATTTTTTTTTATAGCCACTGGGCTATAAGAAAAGCTTATTTAAGGAGGAATGCCTGCACTACAACCTTAAAACAGCAATGGAAATGATCCCTTTTACTTTAACATCCTTTCCACTTACTATCCCAGAATTACTTTGGATTCATTTCATAAAGAAGGTAAACTATGAAACACAGAAGGAACCAAAGAAGAAAATCAAATATATACAAGACAAACAGATAAATCCTCGTGAAGATCAATGGAGCAATTCGTATGATTTATTTGGGATTCTAGGAAATTATCTCAGATGAAAAGTAGTCCAGTTCATGTATTGTTAATCGCTTTCAAAAGCATGAGTTTGCTGATGTTCAAAGAATTTCTCGAAAAAAATCAAATCTCATTCCCTTCATACCTGTTTTAATCATTTCCTAATCTTTCAAATTGCATTACCCATCTCCTAATGGCATTACAAGTCTAAAATAGCTAAAACCACTTTATATTATTCAGTTTGCCCTTGAAACAGAACAAGCAATAAGCTAACCAAGTCTGCATTATAAAATCCGAGGGTGTTCAATTTTTCACCATTTTAAAGATCAACTAAGAACTCCATACTTAAAGTTTTCTTCCAAAATGATAGCACAGAAGATGAAAATACTTTAATAGTCACTATAAGAAACACAAATCAGGGCCACCATATCCCCAAAGATAACCACCAAAATCAACATACGCTACTTAGTTTTTTCTTTACTTTCAGCTTAATACTCATAAATCGGAGGACAAACAAAATTCGTGAACAGCCCAAATCCCCACCTTTGAAAGACAGAAGGCATGTTCTAGAGTAGATGACACAAACTCCAAGGGACTGTACCCATGAAAATAAGAACAAGAATAAATCACTTACCCTTTTCCGTAAGTTGTAAGTGAGAATTAGGTTTCTGGAGAATGAGTGAGAAAAGGCCGTGTAGAACTCCAGGACTTTCTGCAAGGCATCTCTCTTAATCACATGCAGGTCGCAGTATGTCAAAGCCCTCACATTAGCACAGGACTGGGCAAGAGTGGTTTCTTTCCAAAATACATCTCCAAAGACATCTCCTTTACCTAAATAAAGGCAGAAGATGTCAATAAGAAACTGTTCAAAAGTTGTAGTTACTAGAGTGGGCTTTTTGTTTGTCTAAAAATTTCAAGCCAATATATACATGTACATCATAAGCATGATTAAAAACATGATTTGTACACAAAATATTTTTCCTTTTAAAGACAGCAGGACTTATTAAACAATGTTCTTTGGTAAATGTAGCAGAAAAAAGTTAAAATTATTGTCTGTGAGAACTGTCAAACTTTAGAACAGGTTATTAGGGAAGGTGGTGGAATCCTTCCCAGTGAACTAAGATAAATATTCCTTTGGGGCAGCAGAGTCAAACAGCAAAACTGGTGAGTGTTTCATTTACCAAGCTCAATTGCTGGTGTGGTGAACTTAGGGTGAGGGGAAGGGAATACCTCCACTCATCAGGAGCTGATGCATCCTAGTGAGGAAGGCATGCACATCATGGGAGAGGCACACGTATAGAGAAGAGAATGCCATTCCCATAGCAGCATGGCTATATCACAGATGAGCAAGTTATCTCCCTGGTAAATGGTGAAGCTACAAGAGAAGGAGAAGAGGGACCAGGTTGAACCACAGTTACTTTGGGTTGGTTAACACAAATATATTCTGGTTCAGACCAAAGGCTCAGCCAGCCTGGTATTCTGTAACCCAAAGGATGCTTGGAGGATCACTTGATGACTGCTCACTTGACCGCCAACTACATATTACAGCTGTTCCTCTACCACACTAGATTAATCAAACCATGTCCCTCTCTTCTTTCAAGTCCCCCCTTAAAAATAACCTCTTCCTGGAGAGAATTTCCTGACTAAATCCTCAATTTTCCCAGCAAAGGTCTTCTCACCAACCACGGCAGCACTCAAGTATTTCCCTTCTCCAGATTAAATCATTCACCATATTCATTCCTTAAGTCTGTTCTCTCACTGTTTAATAATAATAAATAATAATAATGATGGCATTTGTTAAGCGCTTACTATGTGCCAGGCACTGTTCTAAGCGCTGGGGGAGATACAAGGTGATCAGGTTGTCCCACATGGGGCTCACAGTTATCATCCCCATTTTACAGATGAGGGAACTGAGGCTCCGAGAAGTTAAGTGACTTGCCCAAGGTCACACAGCAGACACGTGGTGGAGCCGGGGTTCGAACCCATGACCTCTGGCTCCAAAGCCCATGCTCTTTCCACTGAGCCACGCTGCTTCTCCAGTGAAGTGTTTACTATTGTATATTAATCAACATATGCTTTCTGACTCCCCTCATCATATTATTTACAATTCTCAATGCTGGAATCACATCCATTCTTTCCCTCTTATGTTAGTTAAGCATCTAGGGCAGTGTTCTGCACATAGGAAGTGATCAGCGGATGCTGTTGATACTTCTCTTGCCCAGAGCCTCGCTGCAAGCAGAATGCCTCAATCACCCTGCATCTCTAGTTATCAATCTAATCGTGAATTACCGAAAAGTGCGCTGTAAGCATTTCTTATTTGGGATCTCCTTATGCATTGGGAAAACAATTCATTTATGTGTTTACTTATAAATGGAAAAGCCAGAGGAATTTCTTGGGAATACTATGACAACACTCCTGTTTGTATTCTTTAAATTTACCATGATACAAAATTAAATCAGAAAGAATATTTCTACCAAAAGCAAATGGGCCATTTAATTTCCCATGGAAGTGAAATGTAATATGCTAAGACATTTATGGGCGTAACATGAAATTTCTTTAAAAAAAGGATCTAATTGCATCTGATAGAGAAAAGCTTTGAAAATATTCAAACTCAATTCTGGTGCATTTTGAGACTACTCAAAAGGCACCTCCTTCCCATTCATTATGGCATCTGAGTAAATAAGTATTCCATGCAACGTGAATCTGTCCCTGGAGTCACGGTAAACAATCCCAAACAGTCATCTGTATATTAGAAATGTGTCACTAAACACCCACTCACAAACCCCACAAGCAAAGTCTCTGCAGTGAACCTTTTCACTACTCATCTTGGACAACTCTCTCTGGCACTGCAGAGCCAACCTCCTCCATACAACTTCCTACTTTGGCCTCCTTGAGTTGAGGGTTTTGATGCAAAAGAGAAACTCCAATGAAATGTATTCATTTTTTTAAAAAAGAGGGTGCTCTCACTTTGACCCGTTACTTTCTGAACAAGGTGATTAGGGTGACATGAGAGACCTGGGATTAATTTTAAATCCTCTCCAGTGGCATTTTCAATCCCGAAATAAGTTTTGGCAATGAATTATTTGAGCAGGGGTTTACGCTTTTTTTAAACCTGTGGTTTTGAGGTTCCCCTCTCAAGCAACACTCTCTCCCAGGCCTTTTCATCCCCAGCCCCCAAACCTCACACAGAGAGACACTCATCAGCGCCAGAACTGAGGGTGCAGAAAAGCAGCAACTGGTGCAGATGGGCAGAGAAGAGAAGCTTTCACTGGGTTTTCCTGGGGTCTGTACCTTCTGGACAGGGGTGCTGATTCTTGTTGTGCTCCCAGCAGAGGCCTAGTCAAGGCAAGAATTCTGGAAAGCTTGGGGTGAGGACAAACACAGGAACAAGTTTCTCTTTTCACCTGTTTCTACTCTGGTTTTTTCAGGGATCTGTGGAGTCCTTGCTTCTACAGGAGCCCAACAAAAAGTAGCTTCATAACACTACCATGGTGATCATACCCTCTGCAATACTATGATATGTCTCGACAGGTACTTGTTGCCACATCTCCCCACTCCTCAGAAACCCCCAGCAGTTGCCCATCCACCTCTACATCAAAAAGAAACTCCTTATCATCTGCTTTACAGCACTCAATCAGTTGGCAAAAAGAAAGTTGAAAGGTCATACTGTGACAACTGCTAAGACCATTCACTAGTCTCCATTATGGGCAAGATCCTGACCACAGTCCCTCTGAACTGGCTACTCAAAAGTACCATTAACTATGTTCCGGGAACTGCAATGTGGCTTTAGACCATTGTGTGGAAAAGCAAGGATGATTTTTGCAGCTCATCAGATTTCCTGTCAGTTTTTGAAGCTTTTATTAAAGCAATTAAAACCATCAGTAGATCCAGGCTCGAACAATTAATATATGAATTCCACTACCCTGAGTAGTTCATCAAGTTCTTTAGGTTGTTCCATGATGGTGTATGGCTGATTGTTTCCAAACTGAGGATGCCTTATTGGGTCCATTTCCCCTCACCATCAGAGTCCAATACTCTTCAACTTATTCTTCTATACAGCCACTGGAGGGTGAGGACAAGGAACTGGGATGCTGAAGTCCTCTAGTCTGTATGCTTACTGTGGGCAGGAAATGTGTCTGCTTACGCTTTTGTATTGTACTCCCCCAATCATTTAGTACCGTCTGCACACAGTAAGCACTCAAAAATTATGATTGATTGGAGTTAGCCTATGTTTCTGATTCTTCAGGATTTCACATCTAAATGAACAATGAGAATCACAGAAAGTTTTTGTGACAGTCTAGGACTGAATCTATGCTCCCCCTCACTCAGCTTTGCCGGGTGAGAACTGTGAGAATAGATGACACGGGATCCCCCAATCACTGTAGATAGGGGAGCTGAAGTAAGGTAAATGGAAAGCAGGTGAGAGTGCTGCCAGAAGAAACTCACTAAGGATATGGTCATCATCATCAATCATCAATGGTATTCACTATGTGCAGAGCACTGTACTGAGCACTTGGGCAAAGCACAGCTTCAGACAGCGAGTGTTACATCTAAGTAGCACTGTGGCCTATCTCAGTAATCAAGAAGGGAACTGTGCTTTTCAAGCAGAAGATCAGAACACTAGGAAACAAAATTGAAAACAGTACCCAGCATGGCAAACTCAACAGTATGACAGGGGATATCATCATCATCATCATCATCATCAATCGTATTTATTGAGCGCTTACTGTGTGCAGAGCACTGTACTAAGCGCTTGGGAAGTACAAGTTGGCAACATACAGAGACAGTCCCTACCCAACAGTAGGCTCACAGTCTAAAAGGGGGAGACAGAGAACAAAACCAAACATACTAACAAAATAAAATGAATAGAATAGATATGTACAAGTAAAATAAATAAATAAATAAATTGAGTAACAAATATGTACAAACATATATACATATATACAGGTGCTGTGGGGAAGGGAAGGAGGTAAGATGGGGGGGATGGAGGGGGGTGAGGGGGAGAGGAAGGAAGGGGCTCAGACTGGGAAGGCCTCCTGGAGGAGGTGAGCTCTCAGTAGGGCCTTGAAGACCCTACTTTCATCTGCGCTTTGTATGATTTGAAGTGTCATCTTAGAATTCAAAGGATAAGTAGATATGTTCACCTTTGTGGATCCTTTAACAGTGCCAATAACATTTATGGAGATTCTACTCGGTGCAAATGCATGGTAACAAGTTTTTAGAGAAGTCCAACAGAAGCACAAGACACATTCCTCGGCCCACAATATCTTGGTTACCAATACATCAAAGTATTAAGAGACATATGTTAAACTCCAATAACTATCAAAGGAAGGAAACACAAAAAAATCCCAAGATATTTGTAATAAAAAAGTATGAAAAATGCAAAATATAAGGCGCTTTAGACAAGCATAAATTACTGCAAGATGGCCACATAAATGTACATTTAGAAGGTAATGGCAAAAAAAATAGATTGTACCTCCAATACAATGATGAAAACCCCTTATCCATCTCTGTCTGGTCAACTAATGAAAAACACTGAGATAAATTGCTCCTTCCTGAAGAAAGCCTCTTACAGAGCAAATATCTAGACAAGGCAGGGGCAGAATAGCTACCTCCCCTTTCTTTTCAGCAAATTGATGGAAATCAAGCCAAAAGAGTTTTATTACTTTTTCTTGCTACTAATAAGGTACACAAACAAAATTTTGGAAATTAACAGTTCCAAGGGTTTGGTACTTACCATGGGGCAGACCAAGGGAATAAGGTTTAGGCTAGGGAACACTGAAGCATTTATGTATTTAAACAATGGTCTCCCCCTGCCCAACTCCTATCCTTCACCTCACCCCTGAGATCTGTTCCTCATCTCCCCTTCCCAGCTCTGTCTCAGTTTCCCCTCAGACCTGATCAAGCCCTGAATGCCAAACTGCCATCATCTTTTTTCTCATAATCACCAGCAATTAGAATAAACTGAGAGCTCACGTGGTGCATGGTAGTTTCAATTACAAAGAATGCTCTTCATTCCAATAATGGAAACTGCCATTTAAAATTCCACAATGTCATTTAAATAACACCTGCAGAGTTCTTCTCTGGAAGTGACTCTGTTACATTAGTTGGGATAAATAACTTCTAAATCTCTTTATCTATCCTACAGCAGCATTATTTACTTTACTTTGTTATTATTTACTTCTGAAAAGGGCTTAATATTTTATACTTGACGTCCCTTGGAAACATACAAAATATAATTACTATCAATAAAATGTAACAATTCGAGAGCAGATATTGTTTCCTTAGGAAACGTCCTGTCTGAAATCTCAAGCTCTGGCACCCTAAGGGCTCTGTTCCTATCTGCCATATATCTCAGTAGGCTCGGAACACTCTAGTAGCAGTAGAAATAGCAGTAGCAGTAGCAGTAGCATTTATTGAGCACTCGGTGTGATGCAGTGAACTAGGTGCTTGGGAATTTCACAAGAATGAAGTAACACAATCCCTGCCCACTAATGATGGAGATAAACAAAAATATAACTAGTGGTCAAATTTAATGAATTGAGCAGACATATATATATATATATATATGCATATATATACATCTGAGTGCTGAGGATGGTATTTCTAAATGTTAGAAGGAAGGTAGTCTAAGAAAGCTTGTTGGAGGAGGCAGGATTTGAATGTGGGGAGTCCTGAGGACAACAGGAAGATGGTTCAATTGGGACCACTGCTTTGAGGACTTGATCTAGTCTGGTCTGGGATGCCCTGGGATACCCCAGACCTAAGGATTAGCAAGCGGTGAATTTTCAGGATCAGAGATAACAAGGGTCTGATCTGGAGTCAGAGGGGTCACACAAATGCAAATGGAGCCACCAGACTAAAGACAAGGATATTCTAACTTTCTAAAGAGGATAGAGAAGATGAGGCTTCTTTAGGCTGAAAAGACAAAGGATGAAAGGAGAACATATTTGAAGACTACAAAATCATGAAAGTCATGGACAATTTGAAAGCAGAATGGTTGTTCACCAAATCCCACAATTCCAAAAAGTGGGGTCAACTATTTGAGCTTGAAGATGGTCAAAATATATAAAAGGAAACATTTCACTCTGAAGAGGACAGATTTATGGAATTTGTTATCACAGCACAGGCTGGAAGCATTGGCAGGTTCAAGACAGGTTTGGAACATTCACAGACAAGAGATCCACAACTGGTTAGAGAAAGAGAGACAGTCAAGGATGCAGAAGGAGCTTTAAAGGATGGTAGGAGGTACGTCCCTAAACATTACGATGCATGACTAGGAAGGCAACCATCACACTGTTCGACTTGTTGTTTCAGACTGTCTTTGGACAATACTATGTAACAGAGAAAGAGACAGGAAAAAAAATCAAAACAAAGGAGCAGGATCCAGAGGAGGTAGACTTTTTTCTCAACTCTTGTCCAGACTGGTTAATGGCTGTTGAAGAACTATTTTGAGCTCTTTGGAGCTAAAATAAATAACCTGACAATAAATAAATAACCTGACAAGTATCTTGTCAGGTTATTTTATTCATTTGACTTTTCAAAGCAAGGCTGACAACTTATCTGAAGGAAATCTACAATTTGTCTCAGAAGCAAGTTATGAGTTCTTATTCAATCACATTCATGACATGTGACTCAACAGTGTTTTCAGTAATGAGAACAACTGATTAAACATTAAGGTTTAGGGTCAGATATCCATGCAAACGATTTCTTCAGCAACTCGATGTGAGTCAAGCTTTTCAAAACAGTTGCTGAAATCAATAAGAGAAGGGAGCAGTACAGACACTAGGGATTAAATTTATATTTTTTTAAAGTACTCTTTGTGGTCTTTTTCATTCACTGTAACTGAAAAAACATCTGCATTTTTGGCAGGGGTAGGGAAGTACACAGACGTGAACAATAACAATGATACTGCTACTACTAATAACAACAACAGCAAGTCGTGGCATTTGTTAAGCACTTACTATATGTTGTAGGTTGCCACAACATATGCGGATTGGACTCAGTCCCTGCCCCACAAACACCATGTAGGGCTCCTTATTTTACAGATAAGAAAATTGAGGTACAGAGTGGCTTTCCCATGGCCACGTAGCAGGCAAATTGAGGAGCTGGGATTCAAACTCGGGTCTTCTGACTTCCAGTTCTGGGTTCTTTCCACTAGGCCAAGCTGTGACTGTGAGTATACATATATTTGTTTCACTGGATGTGTGAAAGGCAGTTTGGAAGTGTAGATATATGTGGGGTTTTTTTGTTTGCTGGCTTTTTTTTGGACTGGCCAAGGAAGACTGGGCTCCCAGCCCCACAAGGTTTCCATAATACAGTTCAATCCCTCTGGGAACAACCATTAGAGTGGTGGAAGCTATTGCCCAAGGCGTTAGAGGTTGAGGTGGCTGACTAAACCCCAGTAGTTCCGCCCATGAAAGTCTGGAAGTTTTAGAAGCTACTCCAGGGTAAGAGGTATCTGACCTTCTAGATTTGTGGTCTGAAGGTGAGCAAAAGAAGAATGGGTAGCTTCTACTGTGTAAGCTCTAAGACCAAGGACTACAGATCCCAAGAGCATCCAGATTTGGATGAAATCCTAGAGAGGGCTGGCGGATCACCAACAAATGACTTGTCACGTTACAATTTATGGCCTCTGCTGAGTCAGCTTATAGAGTCTGATCAAGGAGTGATTCGGGATTTTTAAAATTAAAAAAAAAACACCTTTAACTTCTAATCACCATTAGCCTGTCATAAACCCACCTCTAGGTGTTGGGCCTGGCACTCTGATGAGAAGGCAGGGAGCAGGAGTTAAGTAGCAAAGGGCCTAGATAATATATATCAGTGCTCTGCACACAGTAAGCGCTCAATAAATATGATTGAATGAATGAATGAATATATACATATATAATAGCATTTATTAAGCGCTTACTATGTGCAAAGCACTGTTCTAAGCACTGTGCACTGTTCTAAGCGCTGGTAATGTTGGTATTTGTTAAGCGCTTACTATGTGCCAAGTACTGTTCTAAGTGCTGGGGTAGACAAAAGGGAGTCAGGTTATCCCACGTGGGGCTCACAGTCTTCATCCCCATTTTACAGATGAGGGAACTGAGGCCCAGAGAAGTTAAGTGACTTGCCCAAGGTCACACAGCTGACAAGTGGCGGAGCTGGGATTAGAACCCACAACCTCTGGCTCCCCAGCCCGTGCTCTTTCCACTGAGCCACACTGCTTGTCTATGAACACTTACACTCTCCCGACCTTTAAAGCCTTATCATAATCACATCTCCTCCAACTGGCCTTCCCCAACAGCCCTCGTTTCCTCTATTCCCTCTCTCTGGCACTGGATCTGTCGTCTTTATTCACCCTATTCTCTGCCCCACAGTGCATATATATATTACATCCGTAATTCATTTTAATATCTTTCTTTTCCTCTAAACTGCAAGTTCCTTGTGGACAGGGAACACTATAACTCTGTACCCTCCCACTGTATTGTACTCTCTCAAGCACTTAGTACAGTGCTCTGCACGCAGTAAGAGCTCAATGATATGGTTGACTGACTGGAACAAATGCACAGGTGAGAATTCAACACAGTCCCTGGCCCTCCAGGGGCTCACAATCTAAGAGTAAGGTGGAGAAGGGTTTGGCAACAGACACAAAAGGAAAGATAAAATGACGCAGAAGACATAGTTTAAAGTTCTTCAGAGTTCAGCAATTTTCTTGCTTATGCAACTCTAACCCTGCTCTCTCTGGCCTCAGAAGATGACACCGTTCACTCCTAACAAATGTCTTCATTTTCTGAGATTACCTCTGATGGAAAGAAAACAGGGATATGAAGAAAAAGAAATAAAAGGGAAGGAAAGAAAAAAGTCTATTTCTGAAAAGGAGATTGGGGAACAGGAGGCATAGGAAGAAGATTCAGGGAGGAGGAGGTGGAAACCAATTGCCAAAGGAGATTTCCTATCCATTTTACTTATCTGGGCTATGATGCCCTTCAGGTTCCTTAGACAATCATAGGGTATTAGAACATATACAGACCATAGGAATATCGCAATGCAGTGATCCTTTTCTTTATACTAACTTTTTCTACTTGCTTTTCAGGGGCTCAGCCCACCCCTCGCTTACTCTGTAAAACCATGTTCGCTTTACAGTTATTCTTCCTTTTCTCAGAACTCCTGCCAGTTTAAAGCAAAGCAAATGACCCAGGCTTCCCTTTGATCCAGGTGTTCTCCTTGGTGCTGTGCAAACATTGTCCTCCCCATAACTCATCTATGCAGAGCAAGGAAAAAGAGGGTGAGGTCCTGAGGCTCAACTTTTTGCCCTTGACCTTTTATGTCAATTCTCTTGCCATCATGAAAAGTCTTTGAGAAACTGCAAAATGCAGATGACTGAGCTCTAGAAGCACATACATCATGCAAGCGATTATGAATCATTTTGAAGATTCAGCAAAAAAAACCCTACGTGAAACCAAAGGGTTTCATCAGGAACATAGAATTTAGTCATTATCAAATTCTATGTCCAATTTAGCACAGTTGAAGAAACAGAAAACTGAATAAAAAAGGTAGTGTGCTTTTGGCAACTGCAAGACAAGGGAATGCAGCTCCATACTAAGCTGCCAAGCTGTGGGGGGGTCCAACCGCTTTAATGGCTGAGGCTACTGCAGAAGACTAATCCTGCTTTTAGAGCAGTTAAACCTGCATCACCTATCATATTTATTGAGTGCTTATTGCGTGGAGAGCACTGTACTAAGTGCTTGGGAGAGTACAATACAACAGAGTTGGTAAACACGTTCCCTGCCCACAACAAGCTTAGCGTAGAGTCTACAGTCTTACAGTCTACTCATTGTCAAACAGCAGGAGAAGAGTACCAAAAAGGAAGTCCTGGATCACAGTCAGCTCAAGAGCTCTGAAGCAGTGCTCCCAGCAAGTGAGACTTGCTTAATTGCTTAATGTTGCTCCTGCTACTGGCCCCCGTCGAGGCTGTTAAAGCATGGTGTGATAGCATAAAGATCGGCAGCAATGGCAGGATCTGTACAGTCCCTTTCTCGTCCCTGGTGAGGGGAAGGAAACACTCAATTCCAGGAAGTCGCCTCCTTCCCTCCATCCCTAAACAACCCGTTCACAAGCACTTCTGCCTTTAAAGATCTGCACATTATTTTTCTTCCCAGAAATCTCCCCAACTAAACTTGTGTCCCTCAACGGCCCCTTTCCCCTTCCCTCAACCCCAACTCCAAGGGGATTTAGAAAACCTATTCCTGTCTACCACCTCTTCTCCTCCAGCTAAATCCCGTAAAGGCTTTCTCTTTAAAACCCGAATCCAGATCAACACCTTTAACAAGTCCTTATAACATGTAGACAGGGAGCTTTGCAACTGTCACCCACCCTGCCCTCTTCCCAAATAGGGAGAGGGGAGCAAGAGAAAAAAAGGGTTTTATTTCCTCTTTTCCTCTCTCTGTCTTCCCTCTGCCTCACTTTTTTTCTCGCCTCCATTATTCCATACTTACACTTCTGCAGTGAAGTAAGCTATGTTGAAATTGATTAAATGTGAGCTTAATTCTTTTGACTGGCTCTTTGCCCATCAACCACTCAAAGGTTTCTTTGTGTTTGGCTGCACTGCCGCAAAAGGTTGCAGCCCCCTGCCTTTCCCAGAATCTCCCTTCAGCCAGAACACAGCCCCAGTGAAGTGCATAGGATATCTGTGTGCTGTGGGCAGATCACAACGGCACGTCATGAAGCCGTTCCACAAGCTCATTTCCCAAACCAGTCGTGGGATGTCTGAAGACGACGGAGACCTACCCAAAATAGCAACAACTTCATCGTCCTGAATCACCTCCAGGGATCCCGACACGACAAAGCACAGGCTGTCGACACTTTCGCCAGCATGGTAGATCAGGTCTCCTGGGGCGCAGTGCACGGTCTGGAACTCCATGGCCAGGGCGCGCAGGCACCCGTCGCTGGCCAGCCGGAACGCAGGGTGCTCCTTGAACACCTTGCGGTTGAGATGCACGCAGATATCTGCTCGCATATCCTTGGGGCAGATCTGCAAAACCTAAAAAACAGGATAGGTTAATGGCTATCTGAGCCACCACACTTCAGCTCAAGCAACATTTCCCGACTGTGGTTTTCGATCATTTGGAGCGGAAGCAGGCGGGAGAGTGCATTAATTCGAGGATGACAGCATCTTGCTCAGCTCCCTCCATCCAGACTGAGTGGCCCAGCTCCGCTAAATCAATCGCATGGGCTTCTCTCGACCCTCATGAAGTTGAGATGTGGGTGAGAATGAGCTATCTCCTTTCAGTGACTTGGATGGATCTTGAAGACGATGATAGTGCTATGGATTTTTCAAGATAGCTCTTAATAGCTTAGCAAGGAACTTGTGTTGCAAAAGCCTGAAGAGACCAGAGGTTTACTCTACTACTGTTCATACTCTGTGAAGGAAAACATTACATACATCAAGTGGAACACAGAGGAATCAGCACAGTGATTTGTTATGGCTTTTCTGCCTCAGGGCAAAGGAATCATGGTGCTCCAGTGCAGTATTGGGGTCCTCCGGACCCTCTGTAGGGGGCTATGAGAAGTCCAGGGAATCCAGCCTACACCCTTCTCACAACACTGAAAGCCCAGTTTTGTGGAGGAAGAAGGAAACACTGCCTGAGTTTCCTGAAGGTCCCCAAACCAGGCAGCCGTGGCCCACCACCTCCAGCAGTAGGACACTGATGCTGGCCTGCTCTTTTATCATTAGACATTTTCTCCTGCCATAACTAGTTTCTGCTATGTGCTTTAGCTAGAACATGAGACTAGAATTTGGCAGTGTCCTTCCAACACCATGAGCCTGTCTATACAGTTCACCACGGTGTTGGAAAAACATATTTATGTGTAGGTGCAGGGTGTCTGACTCAGTGAGTGTGGCATTGTGAGTTTTCCCAATGTGAGATTCTGCCAGAATGTGACCCTGCATGATGGGAGATATGGAAGTGGGTATTTTTTTAAAAATAGTATTCGTGCTTACTATGTGCTTACTATGTGCCAGGCACCGCCATAAGAACCGGAGTAGGTACAAGCTTGGACATAGTCCATGTCCTATGTGGGGCTCACAGTCTTAATCCCCATTTTACAGATGAGGTGATGGAGGCACAGAGAAGCAAAGCGACTTGCCCAAGGTCACACAGCAGATAAGTGGTGGAGCCGGAATTAGAACACCAGTTGTCTGAATCCCAGGCCTATACCCTTTCCACTAAGCCATGTTGCTTCCTTTGCCTTGTGGGCAGGAATTGTCTACCAACTCCACTGTATTGTACTCTCCCAAGCACTTAGTACAGTACTCCGCACACAGTAAGCACTTAATAAACACCATTGTTTGATTGACTATTCTACTAGGGACACCTTCCTTTCTCATCCTCAACGAGTCCACAGGGCAAGAAATAAGCAGAGTTGTGCTCAATGACTACTCTTCACATGCACTGCCTAATTTGGCAGGCTGCCACCTTTGGTTTCACTGAGCACCCTGGGAGGAGTCACAAGTGTGGACAAGCACCCAAGCCTGCCACCTGAAAAATGGCAGCACCCCAAATTCTTAAAACAATTAAGGAAGTTGCTGAGACATGCCAGTTTGGAATCTTGCTCCCATCTTCCAGTCAGCCCAAGAAAGGAGTCTTCTCCTTTCTTAAAAATTGCCAGCGAAACATTCTCCTTGAAGCCCTCATCAAATGCTCAGCTTGGCATTCCCTTGTAGCCCACCCCCGAAAAGGTAGCTGTAGTCACGTAAACTGGAATATTTCACAGATACAAATCCACAGAGACTACATCCCCACAAAACTTGAATGGCAAGGGCAAAGGAGCCAAGCCCAGTGGCAGAACAAGTTTTGTGTGGGTTGTGGGCAGAGTTTCTTAGCCAGGCCCCCTCCCTCACTGGCACGGGCCTGTATCAGCAGGGATGGGAGAGGGAGGGAGTGGAGGAGCGCCTTAAGTCCCAGGCATTCCTAAAACAAATAATTGTTAGGTGAACACATCCACACTGGGAGCTATCATCAATCATACTTACTGAATGCTTATTATGTGCAGAGCATTGTACTAAGCGCTTGGGAGAGTACAGTACAACAGAGCTGACAAACACATTCCCTGCCCACAATGAAATTACGGTCTAGAGGGATCTTGCTACATACGGTCCCAATTTGTATGCTGTAGACCTTATTCCTTGAAGCTCAGGTAATCCCACCCAGGTCCCACCTCCGCTCCTTTCTCCCTTGCCACTCAAAAAGGCACTCTGACTTAGACCCTATATGCAACAGATAAAATGAAATAACCAGTTTAGGTGAGAAGAAAGAATCAAAAGCCATGCTCGAGTTCAGATGTAGCTCATCAGGGTTCATTTTTTAAAGTCTAGGGAACTACAGGTTTAAAGTAGGCCTTTCTCTCTAAGTAACACCTGCAATAACTCAATGCTGCGTTGAGCTGTGTTTAACTGTTTCAGAGAGATGTGACAGATCGGAGATGAGTGCTCTAGGCATGTTGACCTTCAAATAGGTTGTTTCCTCTATACTGGACTGCACTGTTCTGCTCATGAGAGGTGCCAGTAGTGCTGGGACATGGAAATGAGGGGATGTTTTATTTATGAGGCAGCATCCTGGAAGCCATATGAAAGTTGGGGGGGGAGGAGAGAGAAAGAGGGGGGAGAGAGAGAGTGTGTGTGTGTGTGTGTGTGTGAAAGAGAGAGAAAGCAGAGTCAATGGAGCTTGCATTTTGAGAATTTATGGACTGCCACGGCCATCAGTCAGGTTTGCATATGTTAGTCCTTGCTCTAAACAGGAAAGCAGCGTTCTACCTTCAGCTGCCAGAAAGACTGGAGCTTCTACTCTGCATGTGTCAGTGAAGGTCTATTTGGATCTTTGGAAACTCTTTTTAAAAAAAACCACTGCAAAGTGAGAGCACTCTGGGACAGGCTTCAAGCTGTAGCTCAGCATCTAACTTGAAGGCAGCTTTGGCCATGACTGTGTGTGAAGGGGAGGAAAAAGCCGAGATGAAAAGGGGTCAGAACGGAACATGCGGTTTTCCAGGCTAGATGACTTTCCATTGGCCTGTTGCCAGGATAGGGGAAAAGCTGAATGAGGGCCTGGAGCTCTCCAACTTCCCTCTCCCATTTTAGCGGAGGCCACATGCTGCAGGAATAGTGTACGCTCTGCCCGGTCCTGCCCTGCCGGTGAACCTGCTCAAGGTGAATTACTCCCCTGGGCAAAGCTCAAGGGGACTATGGATTTTGCCTTCAGCTCAACTGGGCACGAGAGTCAGAGAGACCGCAACCCTCTTGGCTCTTCCCACCTTACAGACCCCGAGCCAATTCAACTCAGCCAAACAAGCCTTCCTGAGAAGGCTTAACTATATCGGACAGAATCTTGGGCAGAACATCAAGAAAACCCAGTTCTGTCAGATTTGCTGTGTCTCCTTAGAGCAAAACTGAGACAACCCCTCTAACACTGTTTCAAACAGTCGCTACTTGTCCCCTTCTTGAGACACAGTGGATTTGAGCTCCCAAGGAGTGAGGGAAAATGAACATCCAAAACATGGTCAAGCTCTCGGATAAGTGGTCCACGCAGCTTCTTATGAAATAAACACCGGTCCAAGTCCACAGCTTCTTTAGGTTTGCCAATTAGAATCCATCACAGTGTCAGTTTCTAGTAGAGCAGACAGAAATACATTTTTCTTCAGAAGGAAGAAAAGGCAAAATTGCACATTTCTACCACCTAGACAAAGATGAGAATTTGCCAAAACTTATTTTTCCGGTGCTTCTTTTGTCAAGAAACTGGATAGAGTCCAGTGGAGTGATAAAAAATGATTAAAGACTAAAAGAATTGGGGTGACTTAATTGTTTCCTGTATCCATGGTGATGGAACAAGAGGAAATGGACTTAAATTAAGGCAAGAGACTTGTGGTTAAATCTAAGGAAGAACTTCTTGACTATCGGGAATGAGAAAATACTAGCGCTGGCTACCAAGGAAGGTTGTAGATCTAAAAGTTAAGAATAGAAGACCATCTCTCCTACGCAGTTCATTTTTCACTTAATTCATTTGTTCCTGAAGCCCTTTACCAAGGTGAATATCATAAGGAAGGACACCAATATCTACACTCAATGAGTCTATTTTAGTTCAGATAACTGAATGTTCAGACAATTGAGCAGAATTTGATATGGTTTAGTTGGGCGGGCATGGATTCGCAATTTTATTATTTCATCTTATTTTTCTGATTAACTAGCCAGAGCTCCAATTACTGGTCATTTCAGAAAACTGGCCCATAAATAAGCAGACTTTATCACTGTAAAGTATCTACAGCATGACAAGGATTCACTCATCATCTGCATTTTACAGATGCATAAACTGAGGATCAGAGTGACTGAACGTAACAAGCTAAATGTAGATTCTTTCAGAATGCAGCCTCCACCATTGTGGAGCAAGGAAAGGTAAGAGATCAATCATTCCACCGAGGTTGCACATCCACTCTTACCTTTTCCGTGTCTATTCCTCTTGACATGGACCAAGTAGAGACTATGTAATCCATGACCCGCTCACTCAGGCCTTTTGGAACCTGGTAAAGCTTCAAGAAATCCCGAACGCTGTTGAGCATCTCATGGTAACGGTTGGTATTTGCATACATCTGTTGGAAGATCGTGGTCACATTCCCGAAGATGGTCGCATAAAGCAGGGCTGCAGGTGAGAAGGAAGAAAACCTGATATGAGCAACTCCAGAACTCCATGAAGATCAGACTTCACTCAAAACTTACTTCGGCTCAGGCTTAAAGGGCAGGGTAGGGAAAAGGAAAGAGTGAATAGATATTAGATTGGATTTGTCATACTGTGAGTTGTAGTCAGGGTAGGCGGAAGGGGGAAAAAGGGAGAAACTAAGAAAGAAATGTGAAAAGTTCATTTCAAGGTGAAGAGTTAAATATAAGAGTTTTACATGTTCAGCCTTAGTCTGGAGTCTCAGTTTCAAAATGGTCTTGGTGACAAATTCCTTAGCGTTGCGCATATTACCATTGGAGACAATCTAGAAATCATTATCCACTAGTTTCTATTCCTGGGGTTCAGCTGTATGTGAATGGAGATTTGAAACTATACCAGAAGCAACCCTGCAGCCTTCTGGGCTAGACATCAAATACAATGTAAGGAATACAACGAGGAATCCCCTCATCCCCCACCTGCGTCACTTACTTTCTTGGAAAAAGCTTTGAAGTGGGGGTAGAACCTGTTAAATTGAAAATGTCGTTATCCCATTTGCAACACTGATGGATTTGCACCCTTTATTCACTCCACTCTCAGCCTCACAGCACTTAGGTACATAACTAATTTATTTTAATATCAGTCTCCTCCTCTAGACTATAAGCTCAAGTACTCAGTACAGTGCTCTGCACACAGTAAGCACTCAATAAATTCTATTGATTGACTGATTAACAAGTACTATTGAAAAAAATAATTGAAATCCACAAGAAATGGAAAAAGCCCTCATTTTGGTCAATAATTTTGGCTCTTTCCTAATCATCTACCAAGGCTGTGAATACGGGCGCACAACTGATGAGTTCGGATTTTATCTCCTTTTATTTCCCCAGCCCACCCTCTGTGCATCACCCTCTGTCAAATGCTGCCATACAAGCTGTTCATCAAAAGGTCCTTCCAAAGCAAAAATATATGCTACAGGAAATAGCTATAGAGCATGTCAAGTGCAGAGAGAAGCTCCAGGACCTTTATAAGTCTATGAAAACTTTACAAAAGCATTTGACATCATCAGCAGATTTGGCCCTTGGAAATTACTAACTGAGCCAAAAGTCCCTGAAAAGTTAAGGTTCTAAGACTACTTTCTGACAGCCTGGTTGGCTGTGTTGGATTTGGGGGTGTCCTGTCCAATTCACGCCCCCATTACCAAAGGGGTAGAGCAAGGGTGCATAGTAGGCTTGGACCTGTTCAACTTACCCTCCGCAGCCACGCTGTGAAAGTTGCCCAAGAGACTTGGATGCCAGGGTGAGAATGCTTCTGTTCCTCTGGGAAACCTTCCAACTCAACAGATTTCTGGAAGTACCCAAAGTCCTACAGAGTGATTCAAGAACTGCTGAATGCAGAGGACTGTGCCCTATATTCACCAGACTGTAAACAGCTTCACCATATCAACCAGGGGTTGCACACTGATAAGTCTAAAGAAACCTGAAGTATCAGCCTGCAGCAGAGAAGCCACGCACATAACCAATAATCTATACTGGCAACACAAGCTAAAAGTTGGCACGTAATTTTGTAATACTTGGGCAGCACAATGACTAACAATGCCATGATAGGCAAGAAAGTAGAAAATGAAAACGAGAAGGCGAGACCATCTTTAGGGAAAATGTCCATTCTTCTCTATGGCTGTGAGAGTTCCACTTCTGGGGACTCCTTGATTCCATCTTCAACTCCTGAGCAACTCAAACCACCTCATTTAAGGTCTATACTGAACATCAAATGGTAAAGCTGGATTGCAAACAACAAAGTCCCAGAATGAAATCAGTCTCCTAACACTGAAGCGCTCTGCTGAATGGAATATGTGAAAAGAAGGGAACACAGCTGGGGACCTGAATTTGGGAAATCAAAAGCACGCCAATGTATTGTGCTAAGGGCTGTGGTAAATACCAGAAAATTCTGTGGGAACAGTCATGATCCCACATGGGGCTCACACACTAAGAGGAGGGGAGAAGAGACAACTTCTCATCCCCACTTTACGGATGATGAAACTGAGCCACAGAGAAAGGGCTATTGCTCAAAGTCACCCAGTGACAGGGCTCAGACTAGAACCAGGATTTCCTGGCTCCCAATCAATCAATCAATCGTATTTATTGAGTGCTTATTGTGTGAAGAGCACTGTACTAAGCACTTGGGAAGTCCAAGTTGGCAACATATAGAGACGGTCCCTACCCAACAGTGGGCTCACAGTCTAGAAGGGGGAGACAGAGAACCAAACCAAACATATTAACAAAATAAAATAAATAGAATAGATATGTACAAGTAAAATAAATAGAGTAATAAATATGTACAAACATATATGCATATATACAGGTGATATACATATATACAAGAAAGGAGCATCGCTTTTTCCTTACAATGGCCGGACTCTGCATGGCCCAAAGTATACACAGTATTTTTTTTATATCACTGCTAGAAGTAGCAGTGCTGTCAGGTTCCTTCAGAATATTCCAGGACACCAATCAATCAATCAATCAATCGTATTTATTGAGTGCTTACTGTGTGCAGAGCACTGTACTAAGTGCTTGGGAAGTACAAGTTGGCAACATAACACCAAGATAGTGACACCTTTTTGCGGGCTCCCCCAGTGCCCAGGCATCAGAACTATATTCACGAGTTGTCCCAGGTTAGCACAACAGATTCTCCCTGGCTCCTATCAGTTGCTGGGGAAATACCTTTAGGAGGGGCAGATTGAGCTTTCTACGGCACAAACTCTCACCCACCTGGATATGATGAAAGCCAATATCACATGTACCTCACAGAACCAGACAATTGGATTTCTGTAATAAAACTAATTTTCTCATAGTCATCCAACTTCCACAGGCATAGAAAACTCAAAGTGCAATCTGCATTACTAACCACTGCCTCTTAATGTCTTAATATTGCCTTGGCTTTTGGCAAAAAGGAAAGGATACCCACTCACATGAGTTTCTTTAAAATAAAAATGAAGACCTTACGTTCCTTAAATCCCCATTAGCTAAATATCTGATTAGGATTAAATGCCCACTAAAAGCCCGGTACCCTATTTTGGGGGATGGAGGCGGGACATTAACATACTAAAACTGGCTTGCAAGTGTTTGGGCTCATCCAATTACAATTCTTCTCTTGTAATAGCCGGTCCAATCAATATAATAGGATCCAGAAGACTAAACAGGACCTCAAAAAAATAAATACTTTGATTTTCCAGGCTCTGGGTGGCAACAGAAAATTCCTTCTCTGCCGGGCTTTCCTCCATAGGAACACACAGGAAGGTGATTCCAGTGACTGTGTTAATCGGGAAGCTGGAAAACTAACCATGACTATGACAGCACAGGGCACAGCTAACAGCCGGGGAAAAAATTCAACACAATCTAAAGGTTCTTAAAAGGTAACAATAAAAATAATAATAATGGCATTTATTAAGTACTTACTACTTACTATTTATTTATTTTACTTGTACATATCTATTCTATTTATTTTATTTTGTTAGTATGTTTGGTTTTGTTCTCTGTCTCCCCCTTTTAGACTGTGAGCCCACTGTTGGGTAGGGACTATCTCTATATGTTGCCAACTTGTACTTCCCAAGCGCTTAGTACAGTGCTCTGCACACAGTAAGCGCTCAATAAATACGATTGATTGATTGATTGGTTTCAAGCAGTGTTCTAAGTGCTGGGGAACACAGAGGTTAATCAGGTTGGACACAGTCCCTATCTCACATGGGGCTCAGTCTAGGTAGGAAGGGAAACAAGTATTTAATCCCTATTTTACAGACGAGGGAACTGAGGCCCAGAGAAGTAAAGTGACTTACCCTAGGTCGCACAGCAAGCAATTGACAGGGCTAGAATTAAAATCCAGGTCCTCTGACTCCTCTTTCCACAAGACCAATCTGTTTCTAATGCTAAAGTTTAAAATGCCTGTTTAATAGGAAGGGGATTTGAAGCTCAAATTTTGTCACAATTCAGCACAATGAGACTGAAAAGCAGTAGGCTAGGCTGCTAATCACAAGGTACTTTGTGCCTCTGTATGTCTCAACAATATCTTGTGGCCAGTCTGCTTAGCTGGCTCTAAGACTCCTAAAATGGCAGCACAGGGATTGGAAGAGGGAAATGCAGTTAATAATAATAATAATAATAATAATGATGGCATTTGTTAAGCGCTTACTATGTGCAAAGCACTGTTCTAAGCGCTGGGGAGGATACAAGGTAAGCGGGTTGTCCCACATGGGGCTCACAGTCTTCATCCCCATTTTACAGATGAGCAGACAAGTGGCAGAGCTGAAATTAGAACCCAGATTCTGTGACTTCCAAAAGCACCCAGCAGTGAATAATGATACTTATGGTATTTGTCAAGCGATTACTATGTGTCAAGCACTGTACTAAGTGCTGGGGCAAGTACAATATCATCAGGTCCCACATGAGGCTCACAGTCTTAGTAGAAGGGAGAACGGATAATGAATCCCCATTTTGCAGATGAGGGAAATGAGGCACAGAAAAGTTAGGGGACTTATCCAAGGTCACGCAGCAGACAAGTGGCAGAGCTGAAATTAGAACCCAGATTCTGTGACTTCCAAAAGCACCCAGCAGTGAATAATGATACTTATGGTATTTGTCAAGCGATTACTATGTGTCAAGCACTGTACTAAGTGCTGGGGCAAATACATTATCATCAGGTCCCACATGAGGCTCACAGTCTTAGTAGAAGGGAGAACAGATAATGAATCCCCATTTTGCAGATGAGGGAAATGAGGCACAGAAAAGTTAAGAGACTTATCCAAGGTCACGCAGCAGACAAGTGGCAGAGCTGAAATTAGAACCCAGATTCTGTGACTTCCAAAAGCACCCAGCAGTGAATAATGATACTTATGGTATTTGTCAAGCGATTACTATGTGTCAAGCACTGTACTAAGTGCTGGGGCAAGTACAATATCATCAGGTCCCACATGAGGCTCACAGTCTTAGTAGAAGGGAGAACAGATAATGAATCCCCATTTCGCAGATGAGGGAAATGAGGCACAGAAAAGTTAAGAGACTTATCCAAGGTCACGCAGCAGACAAGTGGCAGAGCTGAAATTAGAACCCAGATTCTGTGACTTCCAAAAGCACCCAGCAGTGAATAATGATACTTATGGTATTTGTCAAGCGGTTACTATGTGTCAAGCACTGTACTAAGTGCTGGGGCAAGTACAATATCACCAGGTCCCACATGAGGCTCACAGACTTAGTAGAAGGGAGAACAGATAATGAATCCCCATTTTGCAGATGAGGGAAATGAGGCACAGAAAAGTTAAGAGACTTGTCCAAGGTCACGCAGCAGACAAGTGGCAGAGCTGAAATTAGAACCCAGATTCTGTGACTTCCAAAAGCACCCAGCAGTGAATAATGATACTTATGGTATTTGTCAAGCGATTACTATGTGTCAAGCACTGTACTAAGTGCTGGGGCAAGTACAATATCATCAGGTCCCACATGAGGCTCACAGTCTTAGTAGAAGGGAGAACAGATAATGAATCCCCATTTCGCAGATGAGGGAAATGAGGTACAGAAAAGTTAAGGGACTTATCCAAGGTCACGCAGCAGACAAGTGGCAGAGCTGAAATTAGAACCCAGATTCTGTGACTTCCAAAAGCACCCAGCAGTGAATAATGATACTTATGGTATTTGTCAAGCGATTACTATGTGTCAAGCACTGTACTAAGTGCTGGGGCAAGTACAATATCATCAGGTCCCACATGAGGCTCACAGTCTTAGTAGAAGGGAGAACAGATAATGAATCCCCATTTCGCAGATGAGGGAAATGAGGTACAGAAAAGTTAAGGGACTTATCCAAGGTCACGCAGCAGACAAGTGGCAGAGCTGAAATTAGAACCCAGATTCTGTGACTTCCAAAAGCACCCAGCAGTGAATAATGATACTTATGGTATTTGTCAAGCGGTTACTATGTGTCAAGCACTGTACTAAGTGCTGGGGCAAATACATTATCATCAGGTCCCACATGAGGCTCACAGTCTTAGTAGAAGGGAGAACAGATAATGAATCCCCATTTTGCAGATGAGGGAAATGAGGCACAGAAAAGTTAAGAGACTTATCCAAGGTCACGCAGCAGACAAGTGGCAGAGCTGAAATTAGAACCCAGATTCTGTGACTTCCAAAAGCACCCAGCAGTGAATAATGATACTTATGGTATTTGTCAAGCGGTTACTATGTGTCAAGCACTGTACTAAGTGCTGGGGCAAGTACAATAGCATCAGGTCCCACATGAGGCTCACAGTCTTAGTAGAAGGGAGAACAGTTAATGAATCCCCATTTTGCAGATGAGGGAAATGAGGTACAGAAAAGTTAAGGGACTTATCCAAGGTCACGCAGCAGACAAGTGGCAAAGCTGAAATTAGAACCCAGATCCTGTGACTTCCACAAACATGGTCTTTCCTCTAGGCCATGCAGTTTCTCAGAATCCCTACCCCCCTCCTTGCTCATTGAACTCTGTGCCCCATTGGGACACTGACTGGCAGGGATGTGAAAGAATGAATGGCACTTTGCATACCACCGTCACTATGATCAATGCATTTATGGAGTTCTTGGTCCTGAAATTTCCTCACTGACACTCGTTCATGGCTCTTGACGTTAAGACTCCGGCATCATCATCAACATCATTTTTGTCTGCTTGTCTACCCTATTAAATTGAAGGCAGAGGAGTAACTTTTACTCCTGTTGTACATATCCCAGAGTCTAATACCTGCTCTGCAAACAGAAGACACTGAATAGAATCTGTTGATAGACAAGAGATAGCATTTATAAAACAATCTACGAGTCTGAGGAAGTCCAGTTCTGGGTTGTAACATTACAACATATGATCATTAATTAGTTCATGTGAATTAGCGTGGCCTAATGGAAAGACTATGAGCCTAAGAGTCAGAGGACCTGGGTTCTAATCCTAACTCCACCAATTAATTTACCTGCTGTGTGACCTTGGGTAAGTCACTTAACTTCTCTGTGCCTAGGTTCCCTCATCTGCAAAATGGGGATTCAATACCAGTTCTCCCTCTTACTTAAATTGTGAAGACTTGATTATCATGGATGCAACCCACAGCTTGGTACAGTGCTTAGCACATAGAAAGAGCTTAACAAATACCACAATTATTACTACTAGGTTATGTACAATTCAATCCAAAACAGTCCCTGTCCCATATGGAGCTCACAGTCTGAGGGGAAGAGAGAACAGGTGTTTAATGCCCATTTTGCAGATGAGTAAACTGAAGCACAGAGAAGTTCAATGGCTGGCCCAAGGACACACAGCAGGCAGGGGTGGAGCCGAGATTGGAACTCAGGCCTCCTGACTCAGACTTCTGTATTCTTTCTACAGCATCTCATGAACTAATAATGATCGTACACTGTAACATTACAAGTCAGAACTGGATTCCCTTCCCTTTCCCCTTTTCTACCACGAGAGATCCCTTCCTTTATTTCAACCATTTATCCTGAAAATAATGTGTTGTTAGGCAGTTTTTAAACCAGGGTCATCAAATCTAAGAGCTCATATGACCTGCACAATAACCTGAAATTGAAACGCCCTCATCCCTATTTGCAGTGCCAAAATCCATGTGGCTTATTGATTATGAAATATCAATCCAACCTGGCTATCTCCACCCTTCTGGGCTCCAAAGCCACTGAAAAGTAGCAGGGTAATCAATAGACATTTCAAATGTAAACCAGATTCAGACTCCGAGAACGTCACACGCGGAGACAGGAGGAAAAAAAAAGAAAAAGACACGGTTCCAACACATCCTTCCTACTTTGCTTCACGAGCATCCTGAGCTCTTTTATTAGCAGACCCAGAATAGCACAAGATGAATAGCAGTTATTCCGCATCCTGATGATGGCAGTGGGTGCCATCCTAACCACGTTGGGTGCGCTGGCAAAGATTGATGTGTAGCCAACAATCCATCCCAAGGCAGAAGATAATTGAGCCACGTGAAAACTTAGCCGTGTCAGCAAATGTCAATTAGAACACAAAATTCTTACAGAGCAGACAGAAGGTTATTTTCAGCTCCTTCTTGTCTGGGAACTAAAACACAATGTCTTCCACTGCACAGTAAGTAACCATTAACAATGCAGTCAGTCCACGCCACCTCATTTTAGCTAGTGTTTTTAATAGTACCGCAGATAATAGCACTGTAATTTTCACAAGCAATTACTCTTGCAAATGAATCATGAAGATCACGCTCAGGTTGAAAAGGTTGCCAAACCATTTGTTTATTTTACTTACATTGTACTTGTTAGGTTGTTAATTCTGAAAGGAGTCCACCTACTGAGTTCTCAAACCCCCTAACTAGGGTCAGGTTTCAGGTTTGAAAACCAAATAACTCTCTTTCTTCCCAGTGTGAGACCTAAGTTCATATTTCTCCAGTCTGAGTCATCAGAGGGCCCAATTAACAAAGCAATTTAAAATAAAACATAAAATTAAATCTCTTAAACAAATATCTTCGCCCTAATTCAGTTAGTTTTCCAACTGTAGTTATTTTTCCGCCATGTAAGGGTCTTATAAACTCTAAAAAAACTCTCTAAAAGTTTGTGTTCAAGATTTTGTCGTTTTCCTCTTGACTTTTCCCTCTGAAGGAAAGACCAACTAGTTCAAATAGTAGAACTACTAAATAGAAATGCTGAAATGCCCATAACATATCAAAAAATTTCCCTTTCTTCCACTGTTAACCAAAACCCATTTAAAGATCCTTCTACATTAGTGTGAAATAATAATAATAATAATGGCATATTAAGCACTTACTATATGCAAAGCACTGTTCTAAGCACTGGGGAGGTTACAAGGTGATCAGGTTGTCCCCCAGTGGGCTCACAGTCTTAATCCCCATTTACAGATGAGGTAACTGAGGCACAGAGAAGTTAAGTGACTTGCCCAGAGTCACATGGCTGACAATTGGCGGAGCCAGGATTTGAACCCATGACCTCTGACTCCAAAGCCCGTGCTCTTTCCACTGAGCCACACTGCTTCCCTTAAATCTTTATTGGTCTTGCCTCTCCTGATGTACATATCTATAGGCTACTTAATAATAATAATTATGGCATTTATTAAACGCTTACTATGAGCAAAGCACTGTTCTAAGCGCTGGGGAGCTTACAAAGTAATCCGGTTGCTCCACGGGGGGCTCACAGTCTTAATCCCCATTTTACAGATGAGGGAACTGAGGCCCAGAGAAGTTAAGTGACTTGCCCAAAGTCACACAGCTGACAATTGGCGGAGCCGGGATTTGAACCCATGACCTCTGACTCCAAAGCCCACGCTCTTTCCACTGAGCCACGCTGCTTCCTACTTGAGGAAGGGGATGTGGGAGGGGAGAGAAGGGAAGGGGCAGGTGGCAGTTTAGGCCCCGCATGCCCTCCTCACCTGAGCCCGATCCTTCCCTGATCTGTCACAGCCCAAATCAGGGTTTTCTCTTCATGCAGCTCAGTATGAGAGACAATGGAGTTCATCTTTATGTGATCCTGTGGATACGAATGATCAGATCTCCAGCCAAGCGCAGAGCCAAACATGGAGGCTTTAATTAGTAAACGTTAAAACAGTTTGATTCACCACATGTCCCAGATTTATAGTTCTCTTACTCAAAAGCCTAAACACAAACCTAGGGCACCCTCTGTTCTCTGTCCCTTCACGCTCTCACCATTTATTTCAGATTTCCTTCTTCCTGGACTTCACAATTACAAGAAATTGGAGTTTTTCTTTCCTCTCTCAAGCTGGGCACCATAAGAATTTGCCACATTATCTAATCTCTCCCCTCTGCCACTCCAATTTAGTCTGGGACCATCATCATCATCATCATCATCAATCGTATTTATTGAGCGCTTACTATGTGCCGAGCACTGTACTAAGCGCTTGGGAAGTACAAATTGGCAACATATAGAGACAGTCCCTACCCAACAGTGGGCTCACAGTCTAAAAGGGGGAGGCAGAGAACAAAACCAAACATACTAACAAAATAAAATAAATAGGACAGATATGTACAAGTAAAATAAATAAATAGAGTAATAAATATGTACAAACATATATACATATATACAGGTGCTGTGGGGAAGGGAAGGAGGTAAGATGGGGAGGATGGAGAGGGGGAATGGTATTTGTTAAGCGCTTACTATGCGCGAAGCACTGTTCTAAGCGCTGGGGAAGTTACAAGGCGATCAGGTTGTCCCACTGGGGGCTCACAGTTTTAATCTCCATTTTACAGCTGAGGTAATTGAGGCCCAGAGGAGTGAAGTGACTTGCCCAAAGTCACTCAGCTGACAGTTGGTGGAGTCGGGATTTGAACTCATGACCTGTGACTCCAAAGTCCGGGATCTTTCCACTGAACCACGCTGCTTCTCTGACCAGGCGGCCCCAACATCTTCCTGGCTAATGGTTACTTCACCCAGGCATCTGTTCAAGGCCTGCTATTTTTCTCTCAGGGAGATATGTAGACTGTGAGCCCACTGTTGGGTAGGGACTGTCTCTATATGTTGCCAATTTGTACTTCCCAAGCGCTTAGTACAGTGCTCTGCACATAGTAAGCGCTCAATAAATACGATTGATGATATGTAGAGAGGGGATTTTTGTCAATGTTAGGCTAAGCGCCCTCGTGGTCCTTTACCATAGCTAGTGGTTGTCCAGCTGTTGGGGTGGGGGGCGGGCGGAATAGGAAAAGCAAGGATTCAGAGTCGGGTTAGGTCCCAGGGTCAGGAGAAGTGGGAAAGAGTCCAGGGTGTCCCAGTCAATCAATCAATCAATCAATCGTATTTATTGAGCGCTTACTATGTGCAGAGCACTGTACTAAGCGCTTGGGAAGTACAAATTGGCATCACATAGAGACAGTCCCTACCCAACAGTGGGCTCACAGTCTAAAAGGGGGAGACAGAGAACAGAACCAAACATACCAACAAAATAAAATAAGTAGGATAGAAATGTACAAGTAAAATAAATAAATAAATAAATAAATAGAGTAATAAATATGTACAACCATATATACATATATACAGGTGCTGTGGGGAAGGGAAGGAGGTAAGACGGGGGGATGGAGAGGGGGACGAGGGGAGAGGAAAGAAGGGGCTCAGTCTGGGAAGGCCTCCTGGAGGAGGTGAGCTCTCAGCAGGGCCTTGAAGGGAGGAAGAGAGCTAGCTTGGCGGATGGGCAGAGGGAGGGCATTCCAGGCCCGGGGGATGACGTGGGCCGGGGGTCGATGGCGGGACAGGCGAGAGCGAGGTACAGTGAGGAGATTAGTGGTGGAGGAGCGGAGGGTGCGGGCTGGGCAGTAGAAGGAGAGAAGGGAGGTGAGGTAGGAGGGGGCGAGGTGATGGACAGCCTTGAAGCCCAGGGTGAGGAGTTTCTGCTTGATGCGCAGATTGATCGGTAGCCATTGGAGGTTTTTGAGGAGGGGAGTAATATGTCCAGAGCGTTTCTGGACAAAGATAATCCGGGCCGCAGCATGAAGTATGGATTGAAGTGGAGAGAGACACGAGGATGGGAGATCAGAGAGAAGGCTACTGCAGTAGTCCAGACGGGATAGGATGAGAGCTTGAATTAGCAGGGTAGTGGTTTGGATGGAGAGGAAAGGGCGGATCTTGGCAATGTTGCGGAGCTGAGACCGGCAGGATTTGGTGACGGCTTGGATGTGAGGGGTGAATGAGAGAGCGGAGTCGAGGATGACACCAAGGTTGCGGGCTTGTGAGACGGGAAGGATGGTAGTGCCGTCAACAGAGATGGGAAAGTTAGGGAGAGGACAAGGTTTGGGAGGGAAGACAAGGAGCTCAGTCTTCGACATGTTGAGCTTTAGGTGGCGGGCGGACATCCAGATGGAGATGTCCTGAAGGCAGGAGGAGATGCGAGCCTGGAGGGAGGGGGAGAGAGCAGGGGCAGAGATGTAGATCTGGGTGTCATCAGCGTAGAGATGATAGTTGAAGCCGTGGGAGCGAATGAGGTCACCAAGGGAGTGAGTGTAGATTGAGAACAGAAGGGGACCAAGCACTGAACCTTGGGGAACCCCCACAGTAAGAGGATGGGAGGGGGAGGAGGAGCCTGCAAAAGAGACTGAGAAAGAACGACCGGAGAGATAAGAGGAGAACCAGGAGAGGACGGAGTCAGTGAAGCCAAGGTCAGATAACGTGTTGAGGAGAAGGGGGTGGTCGGTCTACAAATGGGAAATGTCCTAGATTTAGTGAATGTTCTGGTCCATGGAATTCTGACAAGTGTTTCTGGGGCTCGCAGGTTTCCTGGGAAATTGGACTCAGAGCATTCTAAGCCTGCTCAACACAGAACAGTGCCCAGTGCTTAGAACAGTGCCCAGTGTTTAGAACAGTGCTTGGCACTTGGCGCTTAACAAATACCATCCCAGAAGCACTCAGGACATATAAAATCCCATCCGTGATTGTGGGGAGGCACCATAACCATGAGCCACATAGTCCTGGGGTTGACTTTGGAATACACAGAGGCTATTCTTCCTAAGAGCAGAGAAACTGTGATTCTTGGTGCATCCTTGGTGTCTCATATAATTGAGACATTGAGACAGGCATCTTCTAGCATCACCCAACCTGGACCTTTCTATCCAAGCTGCCACCACGCTGGTCGATATACTTAATAATAATAATAATAATGATGGCATTTATTAAGCGCTTACTATGTGCAAAGCACTGTTCTGAGCGCTGGGGAGGTTACAAGGTGATCAGGTTGTCCCACGGGGGGCTCACAGTGTTAGTCCCCATTTTACAGATGAGGAAACTGAGGCCCAGAGAAGTGAAGTGACTTGCCCAAAGTCACACAGCTGACAATTGGTGGAGTCGGAATTTGAACCCGTGACCTCTGACTCCAAAGCCCGGGCTCTTTCCACTGAGCCACGCTGCTTCTCAATACTTCACAATCTGAGCATCAAAGGGGAGTGGGTCAGAGGGGACTGGTCAGTCACATAAGGAAATATGAAAGTAAAAAAACCCCATCAAAACAGGTTTAGTAGGCTATGTAGAGTTTACGTAGCCTCAAGTACCTCACTCCTGTCTCTACCATTCGTTCAATTTGTTTGTTCAATTGTATGTATTGAGCTCTGACTGTGTGCAGAGCACTGTACTAAGCGCTTGGAAAGTACAATTCAGCAATAGAGACAGTCCCTACCTACAACGGGCTTACAGTCTAGACGGGGGGAGACAGACATCAGAACAAGTAAACAGGCATCAGTAGCATCAAAATAAATAAATAGAAGTATAGATACATGCACATCAAAATAAGTAGACAGGCATTAATGTAAATAATGTAATAATGTAATAATAATAATGTAATAATGTAATGTAATTAATGTAAATAAGGAGAAGCAGCGTGGCTAAGTGGAAAGAGCCTGGGCTTTGGAGTCTGAGGTCATGGGTTCAAATGCCGGCTCCGCCACTTGTCAGCTGTGTGACTTTGGGCAAGGCACTTAACTTCTCTAGGCCTCAGTTACCTCATCTGTAAAATGGGGATGAAGACTATGAGCCCCCCGTGGTACAACCTGATCACCTTGTAACCTCCCCAGCGCTTAGAACAGTGCTTTGTACATAGTAAGCGCTTAATAAATACCATTATTATTATTATTATTATTATTACTTGTCATTTCGTGACATGACACTACCACGTGTCACTTCGTGACATTACCATAGCCTTTTCCCAGACCTTCCTGCCTTCAGGGGTAAGACTTCTCCCCAGTGCACACTTCATTTTGCTACCATACGTCATTCTCTTGTACTCTCCTGAGTGCTTTGTACAGTGTTCTGCCCAGAGCAAACACTCCATGGATACTACTGACAGAGTGATTTATTAACCAGAATTTTTCTCCTATGGCAGAGCATCTACAGGTTTACAGGTAGTGGGAAACTGACTTGAGAGGAACAGAGTCACCACGAGATCAGAGATGTAACTACTAATGGTGAAACACCTGGAGATTGAAAATGAAATGGATTAGGCCAAGTCAACTCAAAATAAAGTCAGCCTCAGGAGAGTGGCTCTCTCTTTTCCCTGAATGGCAAGAAACAACAGGGTTTGTTATACATCGTGTCTGAGCAGACAAGGAGCTGCTTGAAAAAGACAGAAAAATAAAACAAGAGGATGGCTTCTCTGAAAAGCCACTCTAGCAAATAGGAAAGGCATACTGGGTGAACACTTACGCCCACTAAATTATGCTGCCAGAAGGGCCAAGTATGGGATTCCTATAGGACAGTGAGGAGTTAGGGGGGAAGGTCTGAACTGAGTTGTTCATTCTTCCCTCCATCCTTGCTATGAGGAGAAGTAAACTGGAGAGGTCTGTACTCAAAAAAGCTAAAACCCCATTTCCTCTTTTTATTTTTAAGATTTTGGCATCTTTGACTTTTGGCCTGAAGAGAATCAGGCCCCCAAAACCATGCTACATTTTGAACATAAACAATGCACAGTCATCTCGGTCTCAGCTTTCCTCATCTGACTTATCCCATTGCATAAGCAAGAAAAAAATGTTTATGGCTGAAGCATAAACCCTTGAGAAACAAGGAGTTCCTGTGCTAAAATGTTCACACCACCTGGATATTAGTAATGAATGTAGAAACAATTTTCCACGCTAGCAGAAGGAATGCCGAGCGACTTGAGGGAACTGAAATCAATGTGGAAAAATATCCTTTCTTTACCCTTTGCTGTCTCATCCAAACCCATAGCTATCCCTTTGTAAATGGGCATAATACAAAGTCATTCTTTGGTTTGGAGTCACTGCCGACAGTGAGACTGTATCCATGAACGAGAGTGTCAATAAGTGAAATTCTCATTTCTGGCCTCTTGTCCTTGGGGCAAGGATGGCTCAGACATCATTGGTTAAGAAGGGGATTTAGGGATGTCTTATCACCCACAAAATATTCATAATGCTAAAATTCAATGTTCCAATCCTGGGATTTTCAATCTTTTTTTGGACTGAGGCTTCATCCAGAGGTATCCTTTTTCTTCATCATCATCATCATCATCATCAATCGTATTTATTGAGCGCTTACTGTGTGCAGAGCACTGTACTAAGCGCTTGGGAAGTACAAGTTGGTAACATATAGAGACAGTCCCTACCCAGCAGTGGGCTCACAGTCTAAAAGGGGGAGACAGAGAACAAAACCAAACATACTAACAAAATAAAATAAACCTCTGAGGAAAACTAAACAGAACCAAAGCCAAAGGAATGGGGCACAGGTAAGAGAAACTGCTCCTGTTGCTGCCTCCAGTTCTATAGTCATAATAATAATAGTTGTGCTATTTGTTAAGTGCTTAGTACATGCTAAGCACTGTACTGAGTGCTGGGGCAGATGCAAGATAATAAGGCTGGACACAGTCCCTATCCCACACAGGGCTCAGCCTACAGGGAGGGAGAACAGGTATTCAGTTCCTATTTTACAGATGAGGAAATTGAGGCACAGAAAAGTTAAGTAACTTGTCCAGGGTCACACAGAAAGCCAGTGTGGCATTGCTGGGATTAGAACCCAGATGTCCTGACTTCCGTGCTGTGCTCTTTCCACTAGGACATGCTGATTTGGGGTCAAAATGTGTACTTGGCAAAGGGCAATAACCCCTATTTTTTTTTCGGTAGTAGCCAGATCAGAGGAAGTTGTTCAAACTATGGAGAACACACAGGCTTTTGGGCCAATTTTACAAAATAGATCTAAACCATTACAGAGTTCTGAAGGACCTCAGAGGAGAAATTGTGAAACTCTTGGTGAGAACATGTAATCTATCCTTATAAAGAGCCATTGGACCAGAAGGTTGGGTGGGTGCCAATGTGCCACTCATCCAGAAGCAGGGTTTTAAAGGTGATCCTGGGAATTCTAGACCAGAAGTCTCACTTACCTGCAAGGAAATTCAAAGATTCTGGAATTAGATTCCAGAGCAGTGAGCACTTAGAAAAATACAACAGGTTGGGAGAAAGGCAACATGATTCCGTAGGGGATATCACGCCTCACTTAGAGGGATAAAGGAATGTGTTCAGAGGAGAACCATTCAAAATTACACAAAGCAAAGCAAAACAAAGATTTTCAAAGGTTTTTGATAACATTCCACAGCAAAGGCTTAAAAAACCAACAACAATGAAGTAATTATTACACTGGAGAGAGTGTTCTGTCACGTACACAAATTTGGATAAAAGATAGGAAACAAAGGATATGGATGAGCCAACACTTTTCAGAATAAAGACAAATGGTGCCTAAAGGGTCCATGCTAGGGCTGGACTTGTTTAACACTTGCAGAAAAAATCTGGAAGAGAGAATGTACACAGACAGTTCCAAGTTCGCAGTTAATGCTGAACTCCTGTTGGTGGTAAAATGCCATGCAGGATGACCTCAGAAAACTGAGTGTAAGCTTCTTGTGGGCAGGTAACATGTCTACCAACTCTGTTATAGTGTACTCTCTCAAGTACTTAATACAATGCTCTACACACAGTAAAGCACTCAATAAATACTATTGATCAATCGAGTGGGCCAAAAATGGTATAAAAGCTTCACTGTGAGCAAGTATAAGGAAAAATAAACTAAAAGACTCCAACCGTCTTTTAGAAGACTCCAGCCGTCCAAAGATTCAATGATAGTGAACAAAGTAAATGAGGATATAGCAGTGCTTGGTAACTGCAAAGAAGGCACACAGATCTTTTTGTCCCATGGCCAAAGCCTGCATTCCTGATCCCCATCAGCCATCTTACAATGCCTGCTGCTGGTTCCACGGAGCCTGAGGGAAAGGATGTGTGGATAGGTCTGAGGAAATCATCCCTGCCACTGGAAAAACAACTACTAAGAGTGGGATATGATCCTCTTCCCTATCACTGAAGTTCTTTGCAAATAGGCAGCTCAGAATATTGGTCAGTCAATCGCTGAATAGGTGGCAGCAGCATTAAACAACACGCTGAGATTCTCCATGAGGGTTTAGACTGTTCCTGGGATCCTCTGTCACAGGCAAGAGCAAACCCCTTGTGATCAGTCTGAAACAACCTGACTGGAAATGGGAAAATGAAAATATTGCAGAAATAGGAGCCAAGAACCAATTTACTTGCCCTGACTCGCTTGGTAAGTGGTTAATCTGGTACATGCAAACAAAGAGGTAAAACAATCCACATCTGACCTAGTCTCTTCCTAAAGAGGAAACTCAGATTTGAATGCCAGACTGGAAATGAGAAGGAGAGCCGAAAAGCATGACAAAGAAAATCAAGGCAGAGGTACATTCAAAAATCCACTTTAAAATGGAATCTTCTACTTCAGAGACAACAAACTGAATTGCTCCAGCATTGTTCCCTCACTGAGGAATCATCATGTCTTTTGGGGGCTTCTAAGATCAGTCAGCACTCAATTTTAAAGGTCCAGGTTGAAATCAGCAGCAATCAATATGACCTGGGTGTTTATTTTCATTTTTGCAGTGTAATCAAGGAACAGAAACTACTCACCTAGTGTCCATTCACATTTACATCATTTCCTGCAGGCTCACCCCAAACCCACCACTTACAACACAGGGTTCCTCATTCCAAATGCAAATTGCATAAGACTGTGAACTTCCACTATTAGAACAATCAATCCAGGACCCAAGAATGAAGTCCAATATGAAAAAGCTACAGCAACTAGATTGTAAACTCCTCTGCCAGACTCTAAGCTCCTTGAAGGTCTGGGAGTGTGTCTGCTTTAGTGTACTCTCCCAAGTGCTCAATAAATAGTATTGATTAACTGAATACAGTCAAATCTGGCATGCCCAGTTGAAGACAACATCCCTGTAGGCTGCCTGCACTCCTGTGGATAACTGCAGCCACCCAAGAACCAGAGGAGGCAAACTGATGAACCAGCAGGAAGAGAGGAGGGAAGACTGCTACACAGGCCAAATGGCCAGGGTTGTCTAGACCCAAGAACCATATCATCATCATCAATCGTATTTATTGAGTGCTTACTATGTGCAGAGCACTGTACTAAGCGCTTGGGAAGTACAAATTGTATAGAGACAGTCCCTACCCAACAGTGGGCTCACAGTCTGGGTCCTATATGCAAGACCCAGAAAGCCTTCTCCCAGGAAGAACCACACTACTGCTTGTCCATGGAGAAAGACAAGTACACAGAGAGAGAGAGATAGAGAGAGAGAGAGAGAGAGAGAGAAAGAGAGAGAGAGAGAAAGTGAGAGTGAATGTTGAGGAATCTCAGGAGGACTGAGTATTTCCCTATAAATGAGGCTTAAAACTTGAAATCAGGAATGAAGGCAATATTTCTGAAGAATAATAATAATTGTGGTATTTGTTAAGCATTTACTAAGAGGTAAGTACTGGAGGAGATACAAGAATAGCAGACTGGACATAGTTCCTGTCCCAATCCAGGTTTACAATCTAAGAGGAAGGAAGTACAGGTATTTTAAGACCATTCTATAGAGGAGGAAAGTGGGGGAACAGCGTCACAGCGTGGGATTAGAACCCAGATGTTCTGCCTCTCTGTCCTGTGCTGTTTCCCCTATGCCATGAACCAAACGGTCCATTTGTTGTTTTACCCTGAATACAGCTTTCAAATCTGGAACTCGAATTCACAGATATACAATATTTCCTGTGTGGCCACACTTACTAGGTGCCATTGGGGGCACACATTCAACACAATTCCTGCCCTCTAAGGAGTCCGTTATCCACTCACCTTAATGAACGCATGTTCCTCTGAGGCAGATGGCATCTTCTCTCACATTTGCCCTTCACAAGGGAAGTGCTAAGTAGCTCAGGCTCACATTTCAATCAACTGTATTTATTGAGCACTTAGTATATGCAAAGCACTGTACTAAGTGCTTGGGAGAATACAATATAACAGAGTTGGTTAAAGTGCAGAGCTGCTGGTGGGAGAAATCATAGGTCTTCTGCATGGCTACACATTCCCCCAACCCCTAATTCTTCCCCCTTTGGAGGAAGTGTCTTCTTATTAAGTCCTACTCCAAAGCGGAACAGCACTAACTGGGTAAGAAAGAATGTTTCCTATCCAGGTCTCTCTATGTTGTTCTACATATCAACACTTAAGTCCCACAGAATCCTATTGAAAGTTAATTCATAGTGAGGTTTTTGATTTGCTGGTTTGACCTTCATTGAGAACAAGTCAAAAGGTGAAAATAGAATTTTTAATATTCAGTTTCTCTGCACCTCATGTTCAAGAAAAGCAGTTCTAAAACATGAAGGTGTTTTGTTTCTTTTTTATTTTTCATGGAAATCATGATAAGCATTCCCTCTTGGGGAAAAATCCTTCTTCATTTTTTTTCATTCAGGATTCCAGTTGAAAACATCGTAAAAGTATTTTTCTTCTCACCGTGAAATTACTTTCAATAGCCCTTCTTCAGTTACTCTGAATACAGGCAACTTAAAATGACTTGGACAGAAAATGTGGCATTTTCAAACCAGCCACGTGCAAATTTATCTTGTGCAGAAAGATGCTTTTGTCAAATAAAATAGCTATTTCAATGACCAATTTTCCATTTCCTCCTACAGGGGTAAATCATGAGCAGGTGCACATTTGTAGATGCAAATCTAACACTTCCTCATACAAAATCTAGGGTGAATTTGGTTGCACTGAATGATCCCTTTTTCAGATTTAGGATGAATATAAATATTCTTTATGAATTTCCTGGCCAAATCACAAAGTACCTTGAAGTCATTTTCACCTACCTTCTAGCTTGACTAAAATTTCACTACAGTCTAGGCTGAGAAACACTTAAATGACTATAACACCAACTTACGTACAAGCCAAAGGGCTTCAAAATGCACCTTGGCTCATAAATCATATCGATCTCTGATATTTATTGAACCCATACTGTGTGAAGAGTACCATACAATAAAGTGGGTAGACACGCTCACTGCCCAGAAGGAACTTATAGTCTAGAAGGGAAGACCTATTAAAACAAATAGCAGAGAGGAGAAATGGCAGAGTGAAAAGATATATACATAAGTGCTTGTGGGGCTGAGGATGGGATGAATATCAAGTGCTTAAGGGGCACAGATCCAAGTGTGATGCAGAGAGAAGGGTGGGTGAGGAACTGAGGGCTTAGTAAAGGTAGGTTTCTTGGAGGAGATGGGATTTTAGGAGCATTTTGTAGGTGGGGAGTGCTGAGGCCTGTCAGATACAAAAGGAGAGTGAGTTCCAGACCAGAGGGAGGATGTGGCCAAGAGGATAGCAGTAAGATAAATGAGATGGAGGTACAGAGAGTAGGTTGACTTTATAGGAACAAAGTATGCAGACTGGGTTGTAGTAGGAGATGTGAAGTAAAGAAGAGGGAGAGAGAGAGAGAGAGAGAGAGACGACTGAGTGATAAGGGGTTTCTTTGGAGGTGGATGGCAACCACTGGAGGTTCTTGAGAAGTGGAGAGATGTGGCTCAACAGTTTTTTAGAAAAATAATCTGGGCAGCAGAGTTAAGTAAGGACAGAGATGGAAGATACAGAAGCTTACACAAGCAGCTTACTTGCTGGGAAGCAGCATGGCCTTGTGGAAAGAGTCAGAGGGAGTCAGGACCTGGGTTCTAATCCCAACTCCACCACCTGTTTGCTGTGTGACTTGGGTAAGTCACTTAACTTTTAGGTGTCTCAGTTCCCTCATCTGCAAAATGAGGGTTCAATACCTCTCCTCCCTCCCACTCAGATTGTGAGCAGGGATCATGTCTATTAATTTTATTGTACTCTCCCAAGTGTTTAGTATGGCTCTCTGCACACAGTAGGGCTTCAATAAATACCATCTCTCTTCCCTTTAGACTCCGAGCCCCATGTAGGACAAGGACTCTGTGTGATCTATTTGCATCGTTACAACACCGGCACTTAGAATGGAAATTGGCAAATAATAAACACTAACAAAAACTACAAACAAAAAAATACTTTATTCCAGTATCTCTAGGTTGGATTTCACTCTTAATTAAATGTCCTCAGCATCCCTCTTGTTTCATATGGTCAGGTGACACTGCTTTTGCTTCCCTTCAACAGTGCACCAGGTGCCGCTGGAGAACTGGCAATCCAATCAGCACAATCAGAGAAAACTGGACTCTTCAAGAATGTAGCAGATTCCCCTGGGCTCAAGTGCATATTTTGGATTTTCCCCCCAGAGTCAATAACTCTATGTTCCTCAGTCTCAAGAAAAGTCCAATAGTGAGCTCCATGAAAAGTGAGGGGCATGGTTACATGTCTGACATTTCATCCTGCTCCCAGCCAGCCCTCTCCATAGCAGCCTAGTTACTTTGCCATCCACCCTCTTCCTAATTCTACATGAGGCAGGTAAATGGAGGCTCTGGGGTGCTTGAGAATTCCCAGGGAAGCTCAGATGAAAAATTCTTGGGCTTTGATCACAATCCTACAGTCTCTACGTTAGCGAGGGCAATAAGGTAGAGACCTTTCATTTGGGTGCATCCTGAGACGGTGGAAGGTGATGGCTGTTGCTTTTATTCTGAAAAAACTGAGAGTTCTTGTTTCTATTCCTGCTACCAGCATATAGCATAGTGCTGGCACATCATTAGGATTTAATATATACGATAATAATAGTTATTATTGCCGGTGGCATCAATATAGTCAAAATCTTGCCATTTTCTTATACAAGACCTCCGCAACTGTTTCAGCGCAGGGCTGGCTTTAGAAATCACAAAGTAAAATGAAACGTCTAAAGCTCAACTATAGCTATAACTTTACTTCACTCTCTGCTTCTGTTTTCTGCCCTCTGCCCCCCCGCCCCCCCCCCCCCGACCCTATCAGCTGTTCATGGCTCAGGAAACCTGTCTTGGCCATTTTGTCAAAATCGAATTTCAGTGGAGATGCAGACCTTTGCAAATACCTGTTCACTGAGCTCCAGATGAGGCAATGATTCACTCTAAGATCCATTTTTTAAATGGATAGAGGACCCAATGTTACGTAGTATCCAAGATCACCTAGTAATACATGTGAAGAAGTCCACAAGAAAATCCTAAACGAAAAGAGCTCCTTTTCTAACCAAAACACAAGCTCTTCCTGAAGAGGACAGCAGCCAGTTCTTCTCATAATGACTTAGTTACTAAATAGTTTCCAGTATGATGGCATCCCTAAATATTTGGAGAAGACAGAATACCTAAAACTTTCTCAACTGCTGTTCCAGTGGTCCATCCCTGAAGCCCACTTGTTCACGTCATTCTCTCTGCACGGCAGTGCCTTGAAGGAGTCTTGTTAGAACCATCTAAAGAACATTTTCTTATAGGTGAACAATCTAGCAGAGCAGTTGTCATTAGCCCACTACTGCACCTTCTGAAAACTGAATTGCATTATGATGCAAACATCGGCATCTTCCCTTTAAAGTAAACACAATGAAATCTTGGTCAAAGCAGTGATAAAAGGCTGGAACTTTCTTCTGTGACATTAAAAACCTAAAAAGAAAATGAAAATTGATAACAACAGGTAGAAAAACTTCCCAGCTCTCACAGATGTTTTCCAAACCTGCTCTCCCCTCAGGAGGACAAGTCAGATAGATGAAAATAACCTTCTTATCCATTCACCCAAGACAAATTTTGGGTCTGTTAGGTGAGGGGCAAAAAAGGCCTGAAATAAAATAGGAAACTAGAAACTCTCCCTTCTATTCCTATATGGGGAGAAGATTCGGATGGAGAAGATTCAGGTTTGGGGTACATATCTTTTTAGAAAGCAACATTAGACATTAAAATTTGGAGAAGTCCTTGGAAGTCTGAGGAGGCAGCTCTTTGAAAAGGTACTGTTGGGGAAGAAACATCAACTCAGACCCCTTCTTTGCTGTGATCAACAGCAAGTTGTGGAATCGATTGCTATCTTGCACATTCTCACGCATCACACTGCAGTTTAGAGACCTCCAGATGAAATCGTTGGCTATTCTTTTTGGTTCCGGCAATATCTGCGCACAATTTTCTTAATGTGAATTTTAAAATGCAAAGCTTTTACTTCGAGTTCAATAAAAGTAAATGACCAGAACAATGAATGACTGGTATTCGTTAAGTATTTACTCTGTTCCAAGCACTGTACTGGGTGCTGGGGAAGATTCAAAATCATCAGGATGGACACAGCCTCCAGTCCCTCAAAGTTTCTTTGATCTACAAAAACCACTTGCTCATCTTTAAAAATCTTTTTGATCTAAAGTTCCACTCCTAGGCTTAAAGATTAGGCATTCCTTTCAACATATCTGGAAAAGGATAAAGTCCAGTAAATACTTTATCATGTGTCAGTGGCTCAATTAGGCATGATTACATTTTAACCAGTCAGGTAAACCAAAGAACTCAATGGAGGCAGTTCTCCATTTAAAACTAAAAGTTGCTTGAAATGATAATATCACCTACATGACTGCCTATGAGTCATTCTTTTCCTGAGTATTCACTTCTAGTTGTAGTGACAAAGCAAAATCAACAAGAAAGTGGTACATAAGAGCGTAGGGTGGAAAGGGATTAAAAACCTGACAGTCAGAGCTTCTGAATACCTGGTGTTGATGACTTGTTATACCAAGTTAGGAAAGACACTTGGGAAATCAAATGAACTTTGGGATACATGGCACAGACATTGTTTCACATTAGTGAAAATGTATATAAATGAATAATATTAATACCAGCCTTTCCTTACCCGACAGAGATAATGTGAGGACAAAAATGACCACAGTAATGTTGGAGCACTTTGAAATTATAAATTCAACATAAAATCAAGATATATACGGGGCAAACACCTGTCATGCCAGGCAATTACTTTCTGCCTTATTCCCCTAACATATGTTGATACATGATCGTGGCATTACAGGCTAAGCACGAATACTTTCTCACTCCCTATCTTCCACTCAAGTCCTCTAATAGGAAAGGATCTGGTTCTAAAGGCAGCCGGAGGAAGAAAGGAGGAGGAAAGCCCGATTCATTTAAAAACTGTATAATCAACCCCCGGAAACAAAGAGCAAGCTGCAGGTGAATGCAATGGGCATACTGCATGAATCTGTGGTGTGCAGGTTCCATGTTAATAATAATAATAATAATAATAATTTTGGTATTTGTTAAGCACTTACTATATGCCAGGCACTGTATTAAGTGCTGGAATGGATACAAGCAAATTGGGTCGGACACAGTCCCTGTCCGTGGGGCTCATAGTCTCAATCCTCATTTTACAGATGAGGTAACTGAGAAGTGAAGTGAAAGTGACTAGCCCAAGGTCACACAGCAGACAAGTGGAGGATCTGGGATTAAAATCTATGACCTTCTAACTTCCAGATCTCTGCTCTATCCACTATCCCACGCTGCTTCCATGTTAGGCACTGTGGGGATGAAAATCCAAGACACATTCCCTGCTTACAACTTTAAAGAGGGAAATAAGATCAATGCAAATTCAGAACAATGCAATTAGGCATAAAAAAGCATATGCAGCGACATAAAACAGAGCAGGAATATATAAACATAATTTCCAGAGAGAAACGATATAAGGACTAGATGGCAACTGGCAAGAGGAGAGTGACAGCCAGGTGAGATTAATCTGAAAAGTCTTCTCCAAATAAATTAGTTTTTAGGAATAGAGGGGGAATTTTAAAGAGAAGGTATGCTCAGAAGCTCTGAATGTTCTTATATTCGCATTAAATTGCATTAAATTGAATTCATCATTTCTTCTCTGGGATAAATGACTTCTGTCTCCCCCAGGACAAATGAAAAAAGTTGAATACTTGCCTAATGAAGAGATCACTTGATGTGGAAATATATTCACTAAGATCAATCACAGAGCTAACCAGGACTGGATTACTTGTCTGACTGAAGGTTTTTTCCTAAAATAGTTATAAAAATAATGATGGCATTTATTAAGCGCTTACTATGTGCAAAGCACTGTTCTAAGCACTGGGGAGGTTACAAGGTGATCAGGTTGTCCCACGGAGGGCTCACAGTCTTAATCCCCATTTTACAGATGGGGTAACTGAGGCACAGAGAAGTTAAGTGACTGGCCCAAAGTCACAGAAGTGGCAATTGGCGGAGCCGGGATTTGAACCCGTGAACTCTGACTCCAAAGTCCATGCTTTTTCCACTGAGCCACGCTGAGTGGTTGCCCATCCACCTTCATATCAACAGAAATTCCTTACCATTGGCTTTAATACATCCAGACACCTTGCTCCCCTCCTATATTACCTCTCTAATTTCCTATTACAACCCAACACACTCACCTCACTCCTCTAACGCCAACCTACTCACTGTACCCCAATCTCATCTATCTTCCTGTCGACCCCTCGCCCACATTCATTCATTCATTCATTCAATCATATTGATTGAGCGCTTACTGTGTGCAGAGCACTGTACTAAGCACTTGGGAAGTACAAGTTGGCAACATATAGAGGCGGTCCCTACCCAACAGTGGGCTCACAGTCTAGAAGGTGGAGACAGAAAACAAAACAAAACATATTAACAAAATAAAATAAATAGAAGAAATATGTACAAGTAAAATAAATAAATAGAGTAATAAATACGTACAAACATAAATGCAGGTGCTGTCCCACCTCTGGCCTGGAATTCCTTCCCCCTTCAATATCCATCAATCACTCTCCCCACATTCAGAGCCTTATTAAGAGCCCATCTCCTCCAAGAAGCCCTCCCTGACTAAGCCCTCATTTCCCCTAATCTCTCTCCCTTCTGCATGCCCTTGCATTTGGATTTGTAGTCTTTGTTCAACCCACCCTCAGCCCCACCGTACTTATCTACATATCCATAATTTATTTTAATATCTGTCTCACCTATGGACTGTAAGCTCCTTGTGGGCAGGGAACATGTCTACCTACTCTGTTATATTGAACTCTCTAAAGTGTTCAGTATACTGCTCTGCATGCTGTAAGTGTTCAATAAATACAACTGATTGTTGATTGACTACACCGCAAAAGGCTGGCGCGGCAGCCTTTAAGGATTCTGCATAAATGATGGAAGGCAGAGCTTCCCCTGCCAGCTCAGAGGTCTATTCTCCAAGAGCCCTGCCCCAGAATCCCTCCCCACCCACAACTATTCATCTGGACATAAAAGTACAGGATGCGTAGCCTGAGGCGAGGAAGGATTTGGGAAAAAAAAATGAATCATGTTCCGGAAAATGTAATCCCACTTTAGGGGGAAGTATGAAAGGCAGAAACTGTTAGTACCATTGAAAATGTTAGCAACCTGCAGTCAGAGAATCTCATACACCTAATGCTAAGTCGCTCTCACTGCACATCCCTTAGGGGCACATTTTAACTTACCAACCTTTTCGAAACATTATCATATCCTGAAGAAATTTATGTTCCACCTCTCCAGACTTGAAATTGACCATCATGATATTTCCTACATGCTTCTGCACTTTATTCCCTAATTTTTATAAGAAAAAAAATATCCCAATGATAGGCATTTTCCTGACACTCCTGGAGTCCTGAAATACCACAGTGATGTGGTATTTCCCTTCAAGGCCCTGCTGAGAGCTCACCTCCTCCAGGAGGCCTTCCCAGACTGAGCCCCTTCCTTCCTCTCCCCCTCGTCCCCCTCTCCATCCCCCCATCTTACCTCCTTCCCTTCCCCACAGCACCTGTATATATGTATATATGGTTGTACATATTTATTACTCTATTTATTTATTTATTTATTTATTTTACTTGTACATATCTATCCTATTTATTTTATTTTGTTGGTATGTTTGGTTTTGTTCTCTGTCTCCCCCTTTTAGACTGTGAGCCCACTGTTGGGTAGGGACTGTCTCTCTATGTTGCCAATTTGTACTTCCCAAGCGCTTAGTACAGTGCTCTGCACATAGTAAGCGCTCAATAAATACGATTGATGATGATGATGATGATGTCTCACTGAACCAATTACGAACTTGTGGACTCACATCCACCTGCAGCACTTCTGTACATGCAGACTTACATACCCTAACATAAATACACTAACATATACAAACCCACCTTTCCCTCTTTCTCCTCTCTGCAATTTATTTAAGTGTTGGTTTCCCCTGTTAGATTTTAAAGGTTCCTGATTATTAACTTTTGTGCTCTCCCAAGTGGTTAATACAGTGCTCTGCACACCGTAGGCACTTAAATAAGTGCTTGATCCACAAAAGCCTTTGAGACCATTAAATAATTTTAAAATCTGGTCTTTCTGAGATGTGGTCACATGGGTGCTGCTCTAATCATGTCAAAATAATTTACTTAATTTAATTTACTTAATTTAAAATATAAAATAGAAACTTTTTTAAATCTTTGGAGCATACAGTGGGGCAAACATACGTTTTGTACTTCAGCTGTTAGCACTGGCTGCCCCTCTGAGGGAGGTTTTGAAATGGCTTAAATGGTGAACTGCCTGGGAAATACCCTAGCTACCCTTCTGGAGCTTGAGCTTGGGGCAGGAAAAGGACTCCCAACTCAATTCCCCAGCTTCCTGAGTCTGGACCACCCAAGCCAAAATTCAAGATTCATAGCCCATTAAAAACCAGATGATCTTTTACCATTCCTATTAAATGTAGGTGATTTTCTGCTCTTCTTTTTAGTTCCCTTGTTTTATTATTTGAGGCTTTACTGACAATCAACTCTACAACTGTGGTTGCTTCCTGTCAGCAGCATCTTCAAATGTGACAGATGCAGCTATTTTAAATAATATAAATACATACATATATAATTTCTCCAAAGTTACCTCCCAGTGAATTGTTGAAATTTGGCCTTTCAAACCCTGCACCTTACCAGATCTCATGGAATTGAGTAAATATGTTTGAACTGTGTTCTGAAGTCGTGAGGTTTTGCTAATATTTATGACCACTGTCAATAATCATCAGCATCCTCATCTTAATATTTCCGCATTTCAATTCCACGAGCATGCGAGTCAGAGGACTATGAAAAATCTGAAATGGGCAATTGGCCAGTCTCCCATTCAACCTGTTTTAGTAAATTGTTGAGAATCATACAAGTACATTATTTGGTATTAACACTTCTTGTCAAGAAAATTGTTGGGGCATTTATCGTAAAACCAACTGTCTGCATTACTGCCATGTAAATTTAATCGGGAGGGAGGCCTGTGGAGAATCGAGGCCAGAAGGACGGGGGCAGAATGTTCATCGAGTCGATCGATTGGTCACGGGGAAGAGCCTGAGCTGAGAACGCACACTCAGCACTGCAGCTCCGGTTTCTGCAACTCCATTAGAGACCTCCGCAAGACCTCTCGGGGATAATGGATTCCACTGTGAGAAATACATTAACATGGAGACTTTAGCTCCAACATCAAATGAATGCCATAAAAATGGCTACATCTTTTTCTAAACATTCCATAGATGGTGGGAAGCCAGAATGAGATGCCTTTGTGGATATTGAAAGATCGGATTATGCTCATCCTATTGCAGTTTTACCTTCTCTTCTGTTGATAGGGGGATAAGAGAGTCAGTTTCCCCTCATCTAATAAAAGAGGTAAAGACAGAGGAAAAGGAGTCATTTTTAAAGTGGATGAAATCATCCATCATTTCTGAAAGGTCAACTAAGACATTATGGACAAAGTCCCTCTGCCTCCCCAACAGTTAAGCATATTTTCTTATTTAATTAAATAACAAGAGACTCAAGATGGTATGGTTCCTGGTGAATATTGCGCAGTTCATTCGGTATCCTAAGGCAAAAAGTCGGTTTGGTACCGATATCAGCTAAGTCACAAATACCCGACTGCCTTTAAATCTAATTAATGGTTCTGAGGAAGCACCTGAATATTCTGAGAGAGGCCTTGGAGACATATGCAAACAAACCATCTGCCTCAAATCCTTTTTCTCTTTCTTTCCTGCCTAAAGAAATCGACTTTCCCACTGTGCCCTTAGATGTAGAAGTGGCAAGGGGGAGAGGGAAAAGGATGGGGAAATGAAGGGAAGATGGAAATGATGGGGAGCAGGGGGAACAGGGGAGGGAGATCTCAAGATGGGAGAAGAGGAGAGATTAGTGGGGAGAGGAGAGGTGGTAGTGGGCCTCAGTTCCCTCATCTGGAAAATGGGGATGAAGACTGTGAGTCCCCCATGGGACAATCTGATGATAATAATAATATTAATGGCATTTGTTAAGTGCTTACTGTGTGCAAGGCACTGTTCTAAGCGCTAGGGAGGTTACAAGGTGATCAGGTTGTCCCACAGGGGGCTCATAGTCTTAACAGGGGAGGTCACTGAGGCCCAGAGAAGTGAAGTGACTTGCCCAAAGTCCCCCAGCTGACAGTTGGCGGAGCCGGGATTTGAACCTATGACTTCTGACTCCAAAGCCCGGGCTCTTTCCATTGAGCCACGCTGCTTCTCTTGGAACCTCCCCAGCGCTTAGAACAGTGCTTTGCACAGATTGAGCGCTTGATAAATGCCATCATTATTATTATTATTAATTGCTGCCTCCAGCCCATGGGTCCTCTCTTGCCCTGACCCCTGCTCCAAAGTGGGTCCTCTCCACTCCCGGGCTGATCCCACGGGGGGCTCAAAGTCTTAATTCCCATTTTACAGATGAGGGAACTGAGGCCCAGAGAATAATCAATCAATAAATAATGATAGCATTTGTTAAGCGCTTACTATGTGCAAAGCACTGTTCTAAGCGCTGGGGAGGATACAAGGTGATCAGGTTGTCCCCCGTGTATATATGTATATGTATATATATATACACGTCTCCCCTTTTAGACTGTGAACCCACTGTTGGGTAGGGACTGTCTCTATAAGTTGCCAATTTGTACTTCCCAAGCGCTTAGTACAGTGCTCTGCACATAGTAAGCGCTCAATAAATACGATTGATGATGATGATGATGATGGGGAGACGTAGGGGAGAGAGTAAGGGGGTGAGGAAGGGGGGAGAAGAACTTCCTTCATGGACTCAGCTGTAGAGCAAAGAGGCGATGAGGTGGGGAAATGACCTATTCTACTCTATGAAACTGAAATTCTCTTAGGAACAGTCTCCTTCCCTGGAGCCTGGATCACCAATCAGTATTTCCTGGGAATAGCGGGGTATTGCGCTTCCTTTGCCTCCCTCCTTCCTGATGGGTTTCTTTTCCAGTTTCTGAAATGTCAAAAAGTAAAGCAACAATAATTAATTTTTTTGGCAGAAAGGGGTTTTTTTTTTGAGTTGGACTGTGACTAGTGTTGTTAATTTGTTGACTGAAAATAGAATGCTAAGCAAGAGAGTGCTAAACAAAGTAAAGTTTCCCATAGGAAATAATGTAAAGTTCATTAATACATTCCCTAGGTCCAAAATGTGAGCCAAACAATATAAAAATTGAACTGTGTCCAATCTGATAATCTTGTTTCTAGCCTAGGGTTTAGAACACAGTTGGTAAAATAACATTATTACTTTTAAATGATTAAAAAATAAATATAGCTCCATGATCTAATAGCAATGTAAATACGTGCACCCAGGTCTATGATGCAGGGGCTGCTCTCATGCAAAAACCCTAATTAAGGAAAACCTGCATTGAAGTACTCACTGTGTCCCACACTACACACGTGATCACACTTTTTTTCCTGACACCAAGGCTCGACGAATCCCAATAAGCTCAATTCACTGGACAAATATTCCTTAATTCTCTAACAACTTCCAAGCCAAAACCCTTAGTGAAAACATGCAATATGGTAAAACTGAATGAACCAATAATAAAATAAAAGACGGAATTAGTTGTCAAACTTTGTATTTCACATCCTATTCAGCAAAAAGGCCGCTTTTGTTATATATTAAAATCAGTCATTATCTATGATAAATAGATCTGTCAAATAATGGATTGAAAAGAGCTTTAATCACTCTGTACTAGTCAGTTAAAATCTTTCAAAGGTTGAGAGGGGAGGGAAGGTGTTTAAGGTGAGTAGATTTTGTAGCATCATCTCAAGGTGAGAGAGAGTACCTTTAAGAAGTGTTAGAATTCAGTAGGGCTGTAGAGGCAAAACACTAAGAGAAAGGGGTTATAATAGGGATTATTTTAAATGCTCATCACCCTGTTTCACCAAACTCTCAAAAAGTTGCCGAGGAAAAAATTCCACAGACCAAATGAGGCTAATGGCCTGATAGCGGCCTCTGGCTTCAAGATAGAAGGAAAATGCTGATTCTTTAGTTTCTTTTGCTGTTCAGGCCTTCCCCTATGCATGAATTATGGATGGAACCTGGGAGAAAGCTCAAGTCAGGTGCATTGTTTGAGAGTGCAGCCCTGAGCTTTTCACTGGAGATATTTAGTGCTTCTTGCACTCAGCATTTTGCCTGCTGTGGTTTTTCTTCCAAAGCTCCCTGCCCTCATAACATAGCCCAAGGCATTTTCTCCGCTTCTGCTCCCATCATCTTTGGACAGTCTGCTTCAGTGCAGCTGCCAGGCTTGGGCTCAAACTTTATTGTATCACTGAATACAAAAGGGCACTGAAAGTTCATCCAGTCCTACCTCCTGCCTTGAGAGGTCTACAGATAAACCCATCCAGCCAGATGAGACTCCCCTGTTTTGAGGACCCCAAAGGAGAATCCATAGGCTTCCATGATATGGAACCCAGGAGACCCTGCCAACTCCTCTGTCTTTGCCACTTTTCATGATGCGTTACTTCTCCCAATTCCTGCTAATGCAAAGCAGCTGCGTCCTTGGCTTCCATTATTTCCCAGTTGCCAGGCTTAGTTTAGGCTTTCCTCTTGGGAGAGGATGGGTGTTGGACTTTTGAGTTCGGTAATCCATCAGTGGTAACCAGTAAGCCCTTATATGTGTACGGCACTTCATTAAACCTTGGGAAAATAAAAGGCATGGTCTCTATCCTCAAGGAGATTACAATCTAAAGTCTGGACTCACAATTCAAAACCACTGGTCACCAGTACTAGCTTTGAAGCATTTAATTAGAGGTAGTCTACCAGGGTTATTGGGGAGGCAGAGAAGATGGTGATATTTCCAGATATCTCCAGACATTCAGAGAGTAGATACAAAATTTTAGTTTTAATGCATAGCGATAGAAAAATGGGAAATCTACAGGCTTCAATATACCCATTAATCACTACGAATTTACAAGCAAACTTCCTTAGGTACACAAAGTATCGAACCTGAATGTTCAGTAGAGAGTATCAGAGTGGGCACAACAGGCATGAAGAAACAGAGTGAGTTAGTTCCCTGAATTTTAAAGATTTTGTCCAACTTGTTCATTAACTTGCACTCCCAGATGATTCTGGGAGATGGAGTTCCCAGGGATCAGATGCTGTAAAAATAATTTCCTTACATTCCCTTCAGACCCTTGATCTAAGGGCCTGAACATCTTCACAATCCGCCTCTGCCACCAGGTGATGGGACTATGCTGAGAAAAAAGGAGCTCATGAGTTGGGGTCAGTTCCCAGACATGATTGAGGACCCCTGGGTATTAGCGCTCTGCAGATTCTACATCTTGGAGGTCAGGGCTAAAAAAAACTAAGATACCGAAGTAAATTATGTTCCAGAATATCCTTAGCCCTATCATTCATTCATACAAATGTATTTATTGAGCGCTTACTGTGTGCAAAACACTGTTCTAAAGGCTTGGATACAAACAATCAGCACCCAACCCAAAAGGCCCTGTGTTTGCTCAGGGTACCAGTCACATGGCCCTCTGGGGGAAATGCAGGCTTAGGTGAAAAGAAAAAAATACAATTTGGGGTACAGTACTGATTTTTCAAGATTGCTATACAACACTCTAACAAAAATACTACATGCGGAGCCATCTAGTTCTATGTTATTCTACTGCCCTATGGGGAGAATACACATACGTGCACACATACACACGTTTTCTCTCTCTCCCTACCCCCCATCTCATCAGTCCTCACTCTGGCAAAAGGCAAAGCACTCGTTTGTCAATAAGCTCTTTTGGGAAACACAGGGAAGAAAAAAATGTCTCCTTACCTTGGACAAGAGTTTAATTAATATAATGTGGTTAATTTGTAGCTTGCAAATATTATTAATTAACCCACAAATTGCCAATTAACCTGCACGTCTAACCACTGCAGTGCTTGAAATTAAAGGAGCCCAGAAATTGAGTCTTACCAAGAAATATGTCCTCTTCTCTGTTCACCAGCTGGAGTGTTTAAATTCAAAAGAATATTGTCATGTGGAGTCTCCAAATGTCTGACAAAAGCCCAACAAAACTCCCCCCAAAACCCTGAACCCTTGCCTTTGGGTAAGTTATCCTACTGCTGGAATTATATATGTGTTTATTATCCATGTAAGTATATGTAAAGTCATATTTATCATATATTCACATACCTAATGCTGGAGATTAGAAGATGAAGCTATTCATAATAAAGTTTTATTAGTTTGTTATGGCTGGTCAATGAGATCATGCAAGACTGACAATTCCTTCTATAAGGTATTCATGAAAATATCTCTTTCTGCACTTTAGCACATGCTACCTTCTGTGTCTCATGCCATTTTTGCTTTTGCCCTTTGAGGTTGTGATTATCCCAAAATTCTTCTCCAAAAGAGTCACATAGTTTCTAACTATTACATCATAAACTGGTCTGCTCTTCTGCTACCTTACATAGCTGCCACAGCTCCTCACATTAACTGGGAGTATGACAGACCACATCAGCATCAAAGGACCCTTAAATGATTCCTTTCCTGTCACCAGTGGAATAGGATAGGATTGGGATTTAGGTCCAGTCTTTTTCAACCTATTCTACACAGTTAAGCTTGAGGATGCACAAGAACTGTACAAGTTAAGGTCTGAATATGATCCTGAACCTCCAGGAAACATCTCCAACTCATTAAGGTAGAAGCATCATCACAAATCTTTGAATCAATCATCCCAGAGCTGCTACATCCCAATCATTATTCTCTGAAGGACAAAGCCAATAAGACAAGCAGATGATTATAAACTTCTTTGCAGAGGATTCTGCAATACTATGGATTCAATATAAGCCTAAAGACCAAGGTCTCGAACCAGCCAAGATTGGAAAAACTCTAAACACAACCAAAGATTTTCATCTTCGACATAGGGATGAATGCTCTCTCTAGAGACAGGTCACTGCCAAAGATGCACAGAGACCAAATCAAAGGATTTAGTATATCCTTTGGGAGACTGACAGAGAGATCTTGGGTACAAGGCTTCAAAAATAACTAGAGAACCTCGGAGCTCTAATAATGTCCAAATCTTCGGAATGGCTGCAGGACCAGGACCTACCTTAGAATCAATCAATCGCATTTATTGAGCGCTTAGAAGGCACATCCAAGTTTTGTCAGCATCACCTGAGAGTTAGATGCAACATCTTACCCCTCATCCCCATGCCCAAAATTCTGTACAGGCCAAGTGAAGAGCTTCATCCCCCCAGTCACAAAGACAATACCCCACTCCACACCCCACAGAATTAAACCTATGCATAGAGAAGTCCCATTTTTATGCACCCCTGGAAGGTGTGGACATTTTAACAACTGTACCTCATTACTACCTCACAAATGTTTGGGGAACAATATGGTCCTCAGATCTTTTCTGCTGAACTCCTGCCCAGCAAAAACAATGATCTATATGGAACGTGTTTCTTGACTACAGCTCAATGGTGGAATTAAAGACTGTTCTTCCAACAATGTGGGCCATCTGGATATAGCGTGATATGGTGTTAAAAGAAATAGTTGTTCATGTGATGCAAGAAGCCTCAGACACAGTGAGAATAACATCAGTTTTCCTTAATGAAGAATCTGCAAAAATGTACCCTCCGGGTCAAGGGAGAACTAGATATACCTAGCTAGGTAGAGAGCTTCTAGCTTTTGGTGTATGAAACTATTGTAAACTGTGGTGGTGTCTGCAGAAGATGGTTTTCATCACTCTGTGTTCACTGGGCAGCAATCAGTCAATCAATCAATGGTATTTATTGAGTGTCTACTGTGTGCAGAGCACTGTATTCAGGGTTTGGCACACCAAAGTTAGTACACACGATTCCTGCCCTCAAGGAGCTTAGCTACCAAAGAAGATTTGCCAAAATATTTCATTTTGCGTTTGGCAATGAGCTGTTTGTGCTGGAGACTAAGCTATAGCTTTATCAATTGAAACAAATTCAGTTTTCAGATTCCATATGACTTGAGATTTTCTATGTTCTCTCCAACGCCATCGATTAAAGGCAAGCAGCCCCACGTTGGACAAACACCGAAGAAGTGACTGATTTCCATTCAAGGGGCTTTGCAGATCACTGCACTGGGAGGGAGAGAGACTGCTACTCACCATGAATCAGACCTCGTAGAGAAATCCAAGTTTTAATTCTGTCTCCAGAAAGCCTGTGCCGGCTTGGCAGAGCGCAGCTGAACTGTCACAGACAGCTTGTCACACACAACGGGCTCAGCCTTGACATAAGGGAAAGCACGCCTCTCACGGCTTTCTGGGGTTGGCTTTTCCCCGCTCCAGACGTCTGTGACATCATCTACAAAGAGAATATATCTGACTGGGACCAGGGTGACTCATGCTGTGCCATCCAAAAACCATCAGCCAGATCCCAGCCTCTTCCAGCAAAGGCCTTACGGGATGGCAAATGTCCAAGCAAAGATTTCCATTGTTTCAATAAGACTGGCCTGGAGGGTGTTGGCCCTTTCTACAAGACTCATGATCAATAACAGAGTCAGGTTTCAGGGTCTCCAAGTGCCAGGATCAACCTTTGCAAGGAGAGACAAGAGAAGGCGGGAATGGGGTAGTACTAACACACAGTGCTCAGCGTTCGTGGAAGTACAATTGAAAGTACAAGACACTTTCCCTGCCCACAGGGACAGAGGTAGTGTGGCCTAGTAGAAGGATCGAGGGAGTCAGGGGGCACGAGAGTCGGGTTTGAATCCTGGCTCCATCACCAGCCTGCTGTGTGACTGCAGGCAAGTCACTTAACCTCTGCGGTTGTAGATTTTCTCATTTGTAAAGTGAGAATAAAATACTTGTCCTCCCCACTCTTAGATTGTCAACTCCTTGTGGGACAGGGACTGCGGATACTCTGATTATGTTTATTTATTTATTATTTTTATTTATTATTTATCTATTTATTTATTTATTTTACTTATTTATTTATTTTACTTGTACATATCTATTCTATTTATTTTATTTTGTTAGTATGTTTGGTTTTGTCTCCCCCTTTTAGACTGTGAGCCCACTGTTGGGTAGGGACTGTCTCTACATGTTGCCAATTTGTACTTCCCAAGTGCTTAGTACAGTGCTCTGCACACAGTAAGCGCTCAATAAATTTGATGATTGATGATTATGTTGGATTTACCATAGTGCTTAGCACAGTTCGTGGAATACAGGAAGGACTTAATAAGTACCATAATTAATTAATTAAAGGTTTGACTAGGAAAGGGTGACATTTGCTTCCTACACCACTGGTCAAAGTATAAATAGAATGCAGCTACATTTGCTTTCGGCTTTCCTTCTGGACTGTGGTTCAAGCATCTCCTCAGATTGCCGGCATCGCACTAGCTCAGAAGAGGTTCAGAGCCTTTGCTCAATTAAATTTGCCCGTTTGGTATTTTCTCCTTCCCAGGGAAGATTTTAATTCTATTTACATGATGACTTTACCCTAGAAAAAAGCATGCATCCTTCTGTGGTCTGTCATTCGGGATAAATAGATTCGTTTCTACGGGAGTCTTGTCGACCACCTGAGCGAGAAACCTGCTTTCTAGAAATCTAGCGATGTCATTCTTAATTAGGACCCTGAATGTTTCTTGTCACTTCTCCGAGAAGGAGGGACAGAAAAGTCAAGTTGCTTGGGCCAGAAGGGATGAGGAGAGTTTGAACCCGTTATAAGTCTCCCAGGAGAGGGTCCAGGCTACAAATTGGAAACAAAATCCCCAGGGCATCTTTGCCATTTCTGCAATTACTACCACCACAGGAGGAAATGAACTACGCTTTGCTCTCAAACAGGGCTGTGCCATCCACCATTTCCAGAGAAAGAGAGAGAATGCTGTCCTCACCCTGTCTACACAATCATGCCCTGATTCACTTTCCAAACATGGAAGGCTGGACCACCAGCTCATGGGAGACAGTGAGATGCATGGGATCAAGCCAGAGCCTCCACACAAGGTAACCAGGGTCTGGACTGGATTTGCTAGCTGCAACACTTAGGAACAAAATGTTCCATCTCTCTGGGTCTCCATTTCCTTCTCTTTATAATGGTATCATAATGTCTCTTCATCTCAACTCTCTCCAGATGTTTATAAGATTCACGAGATGATGCAATAAGACTCTGGCCACTTGTGATCTTCAAGGTAGCATCATGATGGAGGGTTGATTTTGCAAATAAGCAGTTTGGATAACCAAAAGTTCAGATAATCAAGTCAAACTGGATTTGATGACTTGAGACAGCCTTGTTGCTAGACTCATTCATTCATTCAATCATGTTTTTTGAGTGCTTACACTGTGCAGGCCACTGTACTAAGCGCTTGGGAGAGTACAATATAACAACAGACACATTCCTGCCCACAATGAGCTCACAGTCTAGAGGGGGAGACAGACATTGATATAAATGAATAGATAAATAAATAAACTACAGCTATATACATATGTGCTGTGGGAATGGGAGGGTGAATGAAGGAGACTTTGCAACTGGCCAATTATCACAGCTGTTTTTTAGTTGATCTCAATTTGCCTAGGATTTATGCTTTATTATTCAGTCTCCATCATTTTACCTCCACCAGGCCTAATGAGTGAATCTCTGATGCGAGTCCAGGAGCAGGACAGGTTAGGTTTTGGTACTCAGATCCGGGCTGGGTGAAGAGGCTGGGTGAGAATCTGCCTAACGATGTCCCAGATAGCTACCCTCAGTACTCTCAGGCCCCCCCTCGCCAAGAGTGGCCACACAAATTGGCATTAGAACAAAACTGAGATGAGACTGCTCGGCAGAACTAAAAATACACTCAACAGACTCTTCTTTCTCCTTTCTATTTGATCTGTTTCCTTTGTATGGGGCTCTGAAACTGGGACCAGGAGGTGAGGGGCTCGGTTAGGGCCCTGCCCAGGATCTGGCTTGAACTCAAGCCCCTGTTAATATAAACTGAGCCCCATTGATCACTCAGCAGCCTCCCTCTCTCCCGGATGCTCAGGTTCCGCTACAGACAAGGCACTAAGAAGAAAGGACAAAAAAAAAAACTCTAAATGCAGACTAATTTTCTCCTAACCAGCCTTCCCCTTTGCTTGCTGTCTGCTGCCAAAACCACAGTAAATGACCGTGCTGGTGTTTAAAGATTGTAAGCTTCTCCATTATGCTGCAAAGCATCTTGTCGCTCCAGGCATCATGTCCACTAATGTTTCTCCTAAGTGCCCAGTGAAATGCACTGCACCAAGTGGGCGCTCAATAAATGCTACTACTATAACTACTACCACTGTATCCATCAAGTGCTTAGTACAGTGCTCTGCACACAGTTGGTGCTCAGTAAATACTACTGACTAAATACAATAGGGTCAATATGAAATACACAGCCCATTAGTGCAAGGCTCCACTCTAAGTGTGTGGTTTAAAGACTGGCTTAAAGTGCACCTTGTGCACCCAGGAATGAGAAGCATAATGGTGAGGATACATTATGGAAGGGAGAAATAGAAGGAAGAGAGAAGGAGGGAGAAAGCATTCCTTCTACCAGCTAACTATGGTTGTTCAGGAATTGCTGAAGTGTTTATAAAAAAGTGTAGTGCCTCCACCAAACCCCTAGCCAATATAAAAAAGAAATTCATATTTCTCTTTAGTGGTAAAGCACAAGCCACAGAACATTATCACCATTCAAACTGGTATAGCTAATACCAAGTCAACGACAGATACTGTGAAAAAAGACTGTGGAGACAGCCTGTGGAGACATTTAACAAGAAAGGATAATGGGACCAGGAGGATAAACCACAAGCGGCAAGGGGTGTTACAAAGAACATATCTCCCATCCTCCTGTCTCTCCCCACTTCAGTCTATACTTCACGCTGCTGCCCGGATCATCTTTGTGCAGAAATGCTCTGGGCATGATACTCCCCTCCTCAAAAATCTCCAGTGGCTGCCTGTCAACCTACACATCAAGCAAAAACTCCTCACTCTCAGCTTCAAGGCTGTCCATCACCTCGCCCCCTCCTACCTCACCTCCCTTCTCTCCTTCTCCAGCCCAGCCCGCACCCTCCGCTCCTTTGCCCTAACCTCCTCACTGTACCTCGTTCTGGTCTGTCCCGCCATCAATCCCCGGCCCACGTCCTCTCCCTGGCCTGGAATGCCCTCCCTCCACACATCCGCCAAGCTGGCTCTCTTCCTCCCTTCAAAACCCTACTGAGAGCTCACCTCCTCCAAAACGCCTTCCCAGACTGAGCCCCCTTTTTCCTCTCCTCCTCCCCATCCCCCCACCCTACCTCCTTCCCCTCCCCACAGCACCTATATATATGTTTGCACAGATTTATTACTCTACTTATTTTACTTGTACATATTTACTATTCTATTTATTTCGTTAATGATGTGCATTTAGCTTTAATTCTATTTGTCCTGACGACTTGACACCTGTCCACGTGTTTTGTTTTGTTGTCTGTCTCCCCCTTCTAGACTGTGAGCCCGTTGTTGGGTAAGGACTGTCTCTATATGTCGCCAACTTGTACTTCCCAAGTGCTTAGTACAGTGCTCTGCACACAGTAAGCACTCAATAAATACAATTGAATGAATGAATAGCTTGCCAGAAAAACTAAGGAGTTTTTTTCCTGCTGAATTGCAAAATTAGTAGATCAAAGGGGAATCATTAGAAGTGATTTCTAGGGAGTTTAGCAAGGCATTTGATCTTGGGGCTTACAAAAATCTGGCTTTTAAATTAGTTTAAACTAGATAAAATGGGCACCGTGGCCCAAAACTATGCTCAAGGGATGAGAACCAAAATTGCCCCTGGCCACTGAGCAAGAAACTCAGAAGAATTCCATGTGATAGAACAGAAGGCAGGAGACGGGGAGGGAGAAGCCAAGAGAAAGAGATGAGTGAGAGGAAAAATTAGAGCTAGAAAAAGTAATGGTTAGGGATTTTGGAGGATCGAGGAAGATTAGGCATCTAGACAACAGTCCATGATGGGGTATTGGAGGGAAAGGACAAGGACATTAAATGATATATTCCTGAACCACAATCATATATAAGGAAGAGGACAACCTCAGACATTGTTTGTTTCAACTGTTTACATTGAGTTCGATAAACCAATGATCCAGAATGACATTTCTTAAGTCCTCATAAGTGCAGGCAGAAGCTTAGAACTAGCCAGGGTCAGAGACAGAGCTGCTCTGACCTTTTGTTTACATTAATGACCCAAAGAGATCATTAATAAAATCAGCTGGGATCCAGAAGCATCTCATTTATTCTAGCTTCACTGGTCAGTGAAGCTGACCAATTCATTTTACCCTAGATCATTATAAAAACAAGACCTGCAGAGTGTTCTAATATTGCTGATATACCATTTTTTTGATGAAGGAAACCACAGAGTAGTTGTTCCAATACTGCTGTGCATTAATCTGTCTGAATGACTGATACTAACATGAATAATTAAAAACAAACGATTGACTACTAAAGATAAATTAGAAGTATATGTTTTATGATGCTGACTACTTTGTTTTCAATTGCTCCCTCTCTTTTAGCCTTAATCCTAAATTTGCAAAATCCACTATTCGCTCACTGAATCTCCCAATTAGTGGAGTTAATAAACAGGTCCTTGGTCTCATATAATTTATGGTATTTGTCAAGTACTTACTATATGCCAGGCACCGTTTTAAGTGCTCGGTCATACCCCGATTGATAGTACTGGGTTGCTACCCAGCCTTAAGTTTTCAATTTTAGTGGACGGTAACAATGAGAAGACAAACCCAGTTCCCCTATAACAAAGAAGTCACAATTTTATAGAAGACTTCACTAAGGAAAACTAGTGTTGTAATACTTGCTGTATCCAGAGCCTTGCGCATGACCACAACCCTTTTATCCGATACTACATCTTACTGGGCCCAGACAGGCTCGTATAGTCAGAAAAACATTCTTTAATTCTGCCATCGCGTCCTTGCCAGAGCACAGAATAAAGCACTTTTTTTTTTTACCAGAACTGGGTGTAACGTGAGCTGATCTACATAAGACAAGTGATGTACTTCAGCAAATGATTAAATTTCCACAGCTTTAAAACATCATTTGGATCAGAAGGAGGTGTGTGAAGACAGTTTCTGTGCTGAATTCTTAAAAAAAGCTAATGCCACTAATTGATCCATCTGTCTAACTTTAAGTAACAAGAATAAAAATGAAAGAAAAAAGGAAATTTATTTCCAGACTGATTTACTGTTATTTTGAGTTTCAAATCAGTTTCTACTCAGTCCAAAGTCAAATGCCAAATTAAAACTTATTTGCTTATATAGCTTATGTTTTGGAAACTCTTTTTCTGGGACTAGTGGAAAGAGGATCTGGGTTCTAACCCTTGCTCCATCACTTGCCTGTTGTGTGACTTTGGATAAGTCATTTAACTTTGCTGGGCCTCAGTTTCCTCATCTATAAAATGGGGATCCAATACCTCTTCTCCCTCCTACTTATATTGTGAACCTCATGTGGGAATAAGGATGGTGTCCAGTCTCATTATTTTGTACCTACCTCAGCACTTAGTACAGTACTTGGAAGGCAGTAGGTGCTTAACAAATACTAACATTATTATAATAATGAGTGCTCTCCAGCAAGGATCTGTCCATTAATAAGCATCATGAGAGGGTTACCGCTTTACTCCTACATCCATGGATCTCAGCATTTGAAAAGTTTGAGATCCTTCAAATTGTAAATCCTGCTCAGATTTATTTTCACAAATGAAATAATATTCTAATGATCAAATCAAAGGTAACTGGCACTTTGAGTAGAAGATGGATCCAGCAAATTATTAGACATTAACCTTGGCCTCTAATTCTCACTTCGCAGCTAATTCACCAGCTGACTTCACATGTCATTTGCCCTACCTATGTTTCAGCTCCCTCACACATTAAGCCCACTGTTGGGTAGGGACCATCTCTATATGTTGCCAACATGTACTTCCCAAACACTTAGTACAGTGCTCTGCACACAGTAAGCGCTCAATAAATACTACTGAATGAATGAATGAAGTTCAACTTAGTCCATGTTACCATGCTTGAAGATGCAAGATATGCAAGCTAGAGTCAGAATAAATGTCTGCTCAATTAAGAAACTTCAACGGACCATGAACATCTTCAAAATTCTCTAAGACAGGGATTCAGGAACTGCTTTGTGTAGATAACTGTGCTCTAGTGAGGTATACATACAAGACATGCAAATAACCATAAATTACTTTGAAACTTCAACACAGCATTAAGGACTGACAATAGGCCTGGAAAAAACCAACTTATATTCCAGCTCACAACCAGAAATGTTATACAAAACCAAACGTTTTCATTAACGACCCAGAACTTAGAGTTGTCACTGAATTTTGCTACCCAGCCAGTATACTAGCCAAGGATGCACAGATAAACAAAGAGATGGAAAAAAAGATTAACGGGGCCAGCATGGCTTTCAACAAAACAGTGGCAACAAAAGGGAATAAGTAGCATTAGGATCAGTAGCAACATCTTCAAAAAAAAAGGATAACTCTCATTTGGGCTCCCTCCCTTTCTAATATATTCTTTCATATATTCTCCCTCTAGACTGTAAGCACATTATGGTCAGAAATGTACCCCTTAACTCTGTTGTACTGTAGTCTCTCAAGCACTTAATATAGTGCTCTGCACACAGTAAATGCTCAATAAATACCATTGATTGATTCTGAGATATTTATCTATCTAATTAGTATATTTACATGTATTTCCTAGCAACCCCAAGCTGAAGTTACTGAAATGATTTAAAGACTAGAGATGGTTGTAAACTCTCCAGTGCTGGAAAAGGTGATAACTTTTTATTACTAGAGACACTTAGCTTCCTAAATGAATAACTTCTTCTACTTGGTTGAAGGCAAAGCTTTGTTAGGTTACTTTTCCTCCCACAGAGTTTAACAGTGGTAGCATTGAAATTACTGGGTTGTGTATGAGTGTTCTTTCACTCTATGGGAGACAAGACCAGAAACCATGAAGTCAATCATACAGACCATTCAGAGATCAAGGGAGAAGAAGGGAGAGGGGGAGAGAGCAATGGAGAAAGGAGGAGAAAGAGGAATTGAAGGGTGGAGGTGGAAGAACAGGTAGAGGGAAAGAGTAAATATGCTGCCACATGATACCTAAAGAAAATAAGTCTTGCACGTGCTATTTCTCTTTTTCTACACTGCCTTTTCAATACAAACATAGCCAAATGCACTAAAAATCATTAATCTGGCTGGCCACACTGATCTCCATTAATTTTCAGGCTGGATATACACAGTGTGGCTGGTTAACAATGACAGTAGTAGTAACAACATTTATTAAGCATTTACAGAGTGCAGAGCACCATACTAAGCACTGGGAGAGAATACACAGTTGGGAATTAGACACAATTCCTGTCCCTCGGGGAGCTCAAATATAATAATACTAGATAATGCTAATAATACTAGATAATACTAATAATAATAATGGTAATAATCATGCTTACTGTGTGTACATTACACTAAATTCTGGGGTAGGTAAAAGATCAGGTTAGACAAAGTCCTTGTCCCACCTGGGGCTCACAGTCACCTGGGCCACCTTATGACCCACAAACAGCTTGACTGAATTTTTTAAAATTGAATGCTTACACTGCCCCTTGCCACTTCTTAAGCTTGGAGAGGGCATGATGGCCATCCGTGTTTAGACAGTTAAAGGACCTGTTTCAGAATCTTGTTTGGAAAACAGTAAATAAACCAAGAGAAGATGTTTGGGAGCTGCTCCAGGTTTTCTCCAGTTGTCCACATTTGGGATGGAACGTGGCAGTAAGTCGGCAGAATGCACGATATCACAGTGATCAATTTCTCCTTCCCTGCCTAATGGCCTAAACTCGGGCTGAGATGGACCCATGAATACAAATTAAGTTCCTGTAATGACAAGGCGTGCCCGGTTGTTGCTCTCCACTTAAGGAAAAGCCAACGGCAAGACTTTAGGCATTCACGCAGCTTTGCCAGATTCTGGGAAGTCGCCCTCCTCCCAGACTCTGGAGGGCCATGGGGTGAGTTCGGGATCAGCTGGCCACGAGACAAAGAAATTAGAATAACGATTCTGAAAGCTTGTCCTGGGCAGGAAATGTGTCTGCTAATTCCGTTGTACTTTACTCTCCCAAGCACTTAGGACAGTGTTCTGCATACAGTAAGTGCTTAATTAACACCATTAATTGATTGATGAAGCTGATGAGTTGGAATCTGGTCAAAGACACCTTATTTTCACAACAGCATTTCCCTTTTCAACTCTCTAATCAGAGCTAGGGCCAGACACTAACCTTCTCTGCCTTTTCTTACTCAACCTGAAATTGCTCATAGGATTCATCACACAACATTCTGTGAGCCCCACTGAGGCTGTCATTTGCTAAAAAGCATCACCAGCCAAAGAAATTATTATGGAGCAACTTGGCTGACTTTCCATTATTCAGGAAGAAAAGGAAAGTCCTTTCCGGTCACAGATAACCTCCAGAATAAGCACATTTAGCACCCATTAATCTTTCTTTAAACTGCTAGGGAAGCAGCCTACATTTATCAGTGCAGGAATCAGCATTGTGGACTCTAAGAAATCGGGCACTTATGACACAAGACAGCTGATTTGCTGACAGAATGGACTATTCCAGGTTTCCGAACTGCCCATGAGGTCTCTGAATATTTCTGTGTGCAAGTAGTGATAGTAGTGGTATTACTAGTACACTAGTTCAAGTAATGGTATTTATTAAGTGCCTACTTTGTGGAGAGCACTCTACTAAATGCTGAAAAAAAAATACACAGGTGAAAATTAGACACTGTCCCTGGTCCCCGTGTAGTTAATCTAAAAATAAAGAAGAAGTAAGAGGAAGGGACGGATGCCAGACACATAAGAAAGGATGAAACAATACAAAAACCATGTAAAGACAAGGATGACATACACTACAAAAGGGATGGCGCTTGGAGAGATTTTCTTACACAAATTCCAATAAAAAATAAGGTTGCGACTCATGCAAGTCCCAGAAATTTTCTCTTCAATGGACCTGAGCGTCCCTCCTTCTTCCCAACCTCTAGGTGGGGAATTGATCAAAAGGGAGACAACAAGAAGGAGAAAGAGATTCCAGGGACTAGTCAACCAGCTCCAAATAAGTGAGGGTGGGCAATACTTCAGTGGCTAAAAAACCAACCACATTGCCTGTTCTCAATTGCACACACAGGAATATACAGATTACAGAGTGTCCTTCAAAGCCCCCAGAACCATCTGAATGTAACAAGGTTATACAATCTGGATGGTAAAAATAAAACCATCTGATGGTGTGCTCTTGTGACAATTTTGTAGCTATTTTCTTTCCATAGGCATACCAAATAAATGAGCCCTGTTCCCAGGTTCTTCCAGGCCCATATGCAGGAATATTAGCACTGTCACTACAAAAACCAATTCAAAGTCCTTGTAAACAATTCATATAAATCTCACTAGAGCCTGAAGTTTGCCATTTAGGCTTTCTGAGTTCTCATTAGGTTCTCACTTGGTTCTCATTAGAAGTTCTAGAATAGATGAGGTCTAGGTAACAATGATTCCTTCTCCTCATTCCACCCTTATCTATTTGAATGCACACAAATGTAAATATCTTACTGTTATTTTTATGGTTCTGTTTAATGTTTAATGCATTTCCTTCTGTTTCTCTCCACATTTTTATTATCTGACTAAAAGCTCCTGTGTGACATTCCATGTTAGGCACTGAACAAAACAGTTCAAATTACCATAGTACCAAGTAGCTAATTAAATGCTTTTGATGATAATTACAGCAAGATTTTAGACTGTGAGCCCACTGTTGGGTAGGGATTGTCTCTATATGTTGCCAATTTGTACTTCCCAAGCACTTAGTACAGTGCTCTGCACATAGTAAGCGCTCAATAAATACGATTGATGATGATGATCCCCTATTTTTCCACTGCCATCACCACCTGGGTCAATCCTGCAAATAAGAAGCTAAAATACACTAACCCACAAGAAATTTTGACCAGCCTTCGTTTTCTGCAGGATATAAACTGAACTCACCTTTTAGATTAATGCAATCAGGTGGATTGAAATGGACATACATGATTTTTATTAGAAGTAGTAATAGTAGTAATAATTGTGGTTTTTGTTAAGTGCTTACTATGTGTCAAGGACTGTTCTAAGTGCTGGGGTAAATACAAGATAATCAGGTCTCACATGGGACTCACAGTCTAAGTAGGAGGGAAAACAGGTATTTATTGCATCTTCATTTTGGAGATGAGGGAAGTATGAGGCACAGAGAAGTTAAGTGACTTGCCCAAGGTCACACAGCAGACAAGTGTGGAGCGGAATTAGAACCCAGATCCTCCAAATCCCAGGCCCATGCTCTTTCCACTGAGCCACACTGCTTCTGTGGGATGGAACATGGGAGGAAAGTGGATGGCAGCAGGAAACTCAAGTAGCTGTTGAATGACAAGCTGGAAAAGAGGCACCCTGGAGGGAAGAAAAAACATTTTTAAAGACAGGAAGAAGTACAGTCTCAAACAATGAGACATATTAGAGGAGCAATGGAAAAGACGGACGAGGTTGGCAGGAAAAAATTGGAAGGAGGATTGCTTTGTGAAGATTGGTGGATAAGGAGGCAGAATTGAAAACACAGAAATAGAGTCAGCCAGAGGTGGGACAAGCCCACTAGTACAACAAGCCTATATCTTTATCTGAAAATAGTTTCAGCACCTCGACTGACTGCTTCAAGGATGTCTGAGAATGACTCAATTTATTGAACATTGATCTTCAGAGGAACATTAAGGTTTCCTCTTACAAGGGGGTGAGGGAGAAGGAAGCTGGTGCAGGGGTTGATTCTCCCTTCCTTCTCTCTGACTTTCTGATGAAAATACATTCAGTCCAAGACTGAATTCCTTGTCTTCCCTCCCAAACCCTGCCCTCTCCCTGACTTTCCCATCACTGTTGACGGCACTACCATCCTTCCCGTCTCACAAGCCCACAACCTTGGTGCCATCCTCGACTCCGCTCTCTCGTTCACCCCTCACATCCAATCCGTCACCAAAACCTGCCAGTCTCACGTCCGCAACATTGCCAAGATCCGCCCTTTCCTCTCCATCCAAACCGCTACCCTGCTCATTCAAGCTCTCATCCTATCCCGTCTGGACTACTGCATCAGCCTTCTCTCCGATCTCCCATCCTCCTGTCTCTCCCCACTTCAATCCATACTTCACGCCACTGCCTGGATCGTCTTTTTCCAGAAACGCTCTGGGCATGTTACTCCCCTCCTCAAAAATCTCCAGTGGCTACCAATCAACCTACGCATCAGGCAGAAACTCCTCACCCTCGGCTTCAAGGCTATCCATCCCCTCACCCCCTCCTACCTCACCTCCCTTCTCTCCTTCTACAGCCCAGCCCGCACCCTCCGCTCCTCTGCCGCTAACCTCCTCACTGTACCTCGTTCTCGCCTGTCCCGCCATCGACCCCCGGCCCACATCATCCCCCGGGCCTGGAATGCCCTCCCTCCGCACATCCACCAAGCTAGCTCTCTTCCTCCCTTCAAAGCCCTACTGAGAGCTCACTTCCTCCAGGAGGCCTTCCCAGACTAAGCTCCCTCCTTCCTCTCCCCCTCCTCCCCCTCTCCATTCCCACCGCCTTACCTCCTTCCCTTCCCCACACCACCTGTATATATGTATATATGTTTGTACGTATTTATTACTCTATTTATTTGTACATATTTATTCTATTTATTTTATTTTGTTAATATGTTTTGTTTTATTGTCTGTCTCCCCCTTCTAGACTGTGAGCCCGCTCTTGGGTAGGGTCCGTCTCTATATGTTGCCAACTTGTACTTCCCAAGCGCTTAGTACAGTGCTCTGCACACAGTAAGCGTTCAATAAATACGATTGAATGAATGAATGAATGAAGTGAAATCTTGATATCCCAAGAAAAGCTGGCTGGAATTTCATTTGGAAGGAGAGATGCGGGGTTTTTTTTTGAGGTCTGGTGGATTATGAGTTGATGTGGGATGTGTGGAGCATAGGGGAGTGTTTATAGTGCCTTATTTGTCTCTGAAATTGGTTTCCGGACAACGTGGCCAAGGCTGTAAAACGATAACATTCTCCAGGATTGACCTATGAGAAGATGTATTTCCCCCATAGGCAAGAGATACTAGCTAGAAAAATCATTAGGTTTAGTAGGAAGATCATAGGGTGAGGAGTCTAAGGACCAAAACAAATAGCACAGTACTCCAAACTTTTCCTGAGTCCTTTCATTCATTCACTCATTCATTCATTTATCCAATCGTATTTATTGAGCGCTTACTGTGTACAGAGCATTATACTAAATGCTTTCTAAGTACAATTTGGCAACAAGTAGAGACAATCCCTACCTAACAACGGTCCTGAGCCTCAGTTTCCACACCTGTAAAATGGGGCTGATAAGGCCAGTTCCCTCACTACCAAGAGGGGGATTTAGGGTAAAATGAGGTAATGCCTTTGCTTTGATCTAGTTACTTTTAAAATTGGCCCCCTTTGGGATGTCACTCCAGGGTACATCACCAGGAAAGTGCAATAGACAGATGTATGGAAAGGTGTTTTCGAAACAAGAGCACCAAACAAATCAAGCATTATTAGAGGTGCTCCCCTAGACCATACTCCACATCTCTGCTCCTGTTTTCCTTCCTGGAATTCCCCTCTCCCTGGGCAAAATAGGCAGCATCCTGCCCACTTACTGTGCCAACCAGGAATAGCAGAGCTGACACGAGAACTCTACCTCCACACCCTTAGCAACTCTTATCTCCACAGGTCATGAGCCACTCTATATGCTCGGCACATATGAACTTGGGGAGGAGGAGACAGAAAGGGTCCGATTAACTATTTGCGTGCCTCAATGCCTTAGAGAAGCAGTGTGGCTCAGTGGAAAGAGCCCGGGCTTGGGAGTCAGAGGTCTTGAGTTCGAAATCCAGCTCTGCTGTGTGACCTTGGGCAAGTCACTTAACTTCTCTGCACCTCAGTTACCTCATCTGTAAAATGGAGATTAAGATTGTGAGCCCCACGTGGGACAACGTGACCACCTTGTATCCCCCCCCAGTGCTTAGAACAGTGCTTTGCACATAGTAAGTGCTTAACAAATGCCATCATTATTATTATAGGTCAAGCTGTACAGCACGAGACCAAGAGTATATTTCCAATGCATGCAATTACTGCATTCAGCAAAATCCATTTCTAGATTTCTTGAGGAATAATCCCTCTGTGAATTCAACTGTTAATAAGTGCCAGTGCTTATGTTGGAACACAGACAGGCTTTCCCTGATCTGGTTATAATTTTCTCTAAGAGACATGAAAATACAACTCATTGAAGTCACAGCTCTTTGTTTTCTTTGGAGCTCACAATATCCTTGGTGCTTCAAAGCACAAAGAAGCATCTCGGAGCAATGGTGTGCTTAGCAGGACAGAATGATGTGGAGGAAGTCACTGGTGGCAGAAATGATATGAAGAGCAACAAAGATTTTTTTTCATTTATGAGGTTATCCTCATCCCCTCAGTGTGCTATTCAGAAACAAAAAAGGAACACTATTACTGTGGGAGTTATTATGTTGGAAACTAGTCTTCTCTCATAGCCTCATGGACTTTTATTGTGGGAGTTATTATGTTGGAGACTAATCTTCTCGTAGCCTCATGGAATTGTTTCATGGACAACATACTTATAACCTTAAGCACTTTGATATTCACCCCAGCCCCACAGAACTAATATAAATATCCTTATACTCTACTTTTTCCCCTATCCAAAATTTATTTTAATATTGGTCTCCCCCTGTAGAATGTAAGCTCCTTGTGGGCAGGAATCTTGTCTACCAACTCTTTTAACTCTGTTTTAGAGAACTTTTCCAAGTCCTTAGTAGAGTGCTCTGCACACACAGTAAATGCTCCGTACATACTTTTGACTGATTTACTTCCCATCGATGCAGACCTCTGACAAATCCTAACTCATTTCTAACCCAAACCCACAGCATCCCACTGGAGCCACACTGGACTCAAGATCGTAAACAGAGATATAGAAAGTTGACACTTTGCCACCTGCTCTCCAGTTCCTTCTCCTGGAAATTACAACCTGAGCCTGTTGCTCTTTATCCAGAGAGATCTTCAGCAGCTGGAGAGCTCTTCTCAGCACGACCAGGTGGCTGAATTAAAGAGACTGTCTCTTTCCAGACTCAGGCAAGGCAGCAGGAAAACGGATTCCAAATGTCAGAATCTGTCGCTCTACAGAGTGGAAATTGAAAATGTGATGGGGGTGGAGAGAAGGGTGAAATTCAAGGGTCAAATATCAGAATAGGCTGAGCATTGGTACCTTGGGTAACCATGGGCGAGAATGAAGGAGACTGAAGTGTGATACAGGATGAGGTAGGAAAGAGAGATAATGAGGATGCACCACCCACCTAGAACTAATCTCTCAGGTGAAGTTCCCTGAGGAGAGGGATTTCTGGCCCTGAATGTGGATGGTTTGAGGGTATAAAAATAATCATCGTGGCATTTGTTAAGCACTAAGTGCTAAGCACTGGGATAGATACACTATAAACATATCAGCCACAATCTCTGTCCCACATGGGACTCACAGACCCAAGAAAACAAAGGAGGCGAAAACAGAGAGAAGGTAGGAGAGGCTAACATAGAAACTGAACAGAGACTATCACAAATGCTGTGGTTCTTCCAAGCACTGACAATGCCCTGCTGGAAATGCTTAACTTGGGTAGACAGAGATCTCACTTCAGAACTAAAGATGCCATCGTAAATATTCCTTCTGTTTTGGAAAGTCCTTTACGTACTTGAACCTTAAGAACACACTTAAAATCCAAATCCAGTTCTTTAATAAATCATGGAATGTCAGTATGCAATGCCAAGTACATTTTCACCAATATGTATAATTAAGGGTGTTAAGTATACGGGAGAACATTCAGCTAAATGATTACTGTACTTGTTAGGAGAGTAATGGATAAGTGGGACGGTCCGCAGGAGGGTGACCCAAGATGTAATCCTTCTGTCAAGCCACCAGCAAACAGAAGGAATGTTCTGGTCAATCTCTGTCTCTACCCTGGCTACCTTCTTGAAAGGCTACGAGTGAGTCACTTTATTCCTCCATGTGGAAATGGGGCTTCCTAGGACTCACTAGCTGGTGGAGGTTTGGGGTGGATGGATGAAAGCCCTAATGAGAGGATTATTGGCCCACTGCCTAAAATTTCTTCAAAGAGAGTCCCCATTCAACTATAGTGCCTATTAACATTATCATTATTGTTAACATTTCTTAAATAGCACATTTTAATAGTCAGGGTGGAATGAATGCAAATTCCTTTCAACCTCACGTCTCATGGGATCCGGCCTCAGGAGAGTTCTGAGTTAAAGTCCTCGGAGGGCCGAAATCTGAAGCCCACCCCAAGCTGAGCTTTCTGAAGGCAGGACCCTGGATTGGCATAACTGGGACATACCTCGTTTCCAGTGGGTGGGACCAAATACAAACGAGGTCCAGTGGATTAGGATGGATGTCAAGGAGGGCAACCATTCTGCATTTCCTCCCAGCATAATAATAATGATGGCATTTGTTAAGCACTTACTATGTGCAAGGCACTGTTCTAGGAGCTGGGAGGATACAAGGGGATCAGTTTGTCCCATGTGGGGCTCACAGTCTTAATCTCCATTTTACAGATGAGGTAACTGAGACACAGAGAAATTAAGTGACTTGCCCAAAATCACACAGCTGACAAGTGGCGGAGCCAGGATTTGAACCCATGACCTCTGACTCCCAAGCCCGTGCTCTTTCCACTGAGCCACACTGCTTCTCTGCATACTGAGGCAACTGCCAGAATCAGAATACTGGGGTATTTGGGCAACGAGACTGATGTAGCGATAGCCCTGCCTCTCTGTTCTCGCGAATAATCTTACTTCCCAACTCATAACTAAGGTTGCACATCAAAGTCAACTGTTCTGAAATCTTATTTTTAAAAGACTCCCACAAAAACACAAATCTCCATTTCCATTTCTGTAACATCTCTGAGCCTCAATTACCTCATCTGTAAAATGGGGATTAAGACTGTGAGACTATGTACAAGCTGACTAGTCTGTATCTACCCCAACACTTAGTAAGTGCTTAACATACACCATAAAAAAAGATGGCTTCTCAACAGAAACAGAATTCCTAGAGCCCTTATAGTTCCCCTACTCATTCCTCAACTCCACAGGCTTTCAAATGCTTTACCCCCTCTGCCTTAAGACCATTTGCTTAGGCTTTGCCCTTCGGCAGTTTCAGACCTATCCCCTCTCCCCAGCACAGAAAATGACTTGCTTTCATGCTAGTATCACCCTGTTCTATTCTCCACTCCAACTTTTCTCCCAGAGTCTGGGGGAGGAATCAATCGATCTTACTTACTGAGCACTTACTATGTGCAGAACACTGTACTAAATGCTTGGGAGAGTACAATATAGCAGTTGGTAGAAGTCTTCCCTGCCCACAGTGAGTTTACAGTCTAGATGGGGTAACAGACATTAATATAAATTGCAGATGTGTACATAAGTTCTGTGGGGCTGAGGGGTGAATAAAGGATGCAAATCCAAGTGCAAGGGTGAGGGAGAAGAATAGAAGTAACATATGTTTTTCCAGAGATGGGAAGTCCAGTGAGATTTATAAACTTGCTGGGACTTTGAATCCACCACCGAGAGTGCTTTCCATTTCCAAGATGGCCTCACTGAAAGACGGGGAAGGGAGAAATAGGATGGGGTTGGGAAAGATAGGCTTGTAATCACACAGTGAAGAATCAGACAGACCTCTGGAAGTGAGAGCTAAAATTATTTTTTACTCTTCCTAGACACACATACACACCACCTCTGGAAGGGACAGTTAAAGTTACTCTTTACTCTTCCTCCATAAACACACAAACACATATACAGAAAAAAGCATAAAAAAATGAAAATGGAAATATTTTGCAAGTTCACAATGTTGCTATCTAGTGATAATTTTTAGAGTTTTATACTGATAGCTTTTTCATTTTCATCCAAGAGCACAAAGACTTTGTTCCTTTTAGTACTGAAACCTCTGGCTCCTAACTCTTCGTGGCCGCGCCCTACCCCCAACCTCCCCAAGGGTCCTTCTGCTCCCGCGCGGTACCAGAGATGGTGAAACAGCAGAGATTGAAGCTAATCTCACTAGACACAAAGGCAAAGTATGGTAAATAATGGCAGCCTTCAGATCAGCCCAAACAAACAGGTAGTTAAGGGGTGAAAAGCAGAAGTCCTCTAGGTAGATCCTATAGGCATTCATAATCTTTGCCCAACCCTTTCTTTATGGTATTTGTTAAGCACTTGCTATGTGCTGGGCACTGGACTAAGCCCTGGGGTAGATACAAGCTAATCAGGTTGGACACAGTCCCAACTTTCTTAATCCCAAACTTGCCCAAAGTCACACAGCAGACATGTGGCAGATCTGGGATAAGAACATGTCTTCTGACTCCAAGGGTTGTGCTCTTTTCACTAGACCATGACAAATGTCCCCGTGGAACACTACAGCATATGAGAAAAACAGCCCAACTGAGGTACCATGGCTTATCCCCTGGCAGGAAATCCCTGCAGTAGAAGTGGGTGGTGGTAGGATATTCAAATTTAGTCCAGTCCAGTTGGATTTGACTTTGTGCTGGCCCAACATGGCCCTGGAGGCTTGAGCCTAGGGGATCCAGCCCGTCTGAATGGGCACGGGAGACCCTGGTCAGGTCTAGCCAAGGCAGATCTCAAACCCCAAGGAGCCAAGACCCTTCGGAAAAACCGCGGAGGGCCTAGTACGGTGCCAGGGGTGGGAGGGTACTTGATGAAAATGGCTGCTTAATGGTGACAGCAATGAACTTTATGGGAAAAGAGCTGATAATCAGAGATGGGCTCTGATGGGGGCGAAGAGTAATAGCTAGATTAATGACAGAAGAGTGACAGTCTTCTCGGATTGAATTCCAGAAGGCGGGAAAGGGCTCGAGGTACCCCGAGCACTCTAATCAAAAGATAGAAAGCTGAGCTCTACACATAAGGATTCCACATTGAGCAACACAGACATTACCATTTACACTCAGATAAAGGCCCGTCAAGCAGTACAAGTCTTGCCCTGATTGATGGTTTCACTTCACCTTATATCCTCAAGTGCCGGGGAGTGCAGAGAGCTTTCTCCCTCTGCATTTTTGCTGATGGCTTTGTGCAGTCATTGACTCTGAAGCCCCTGATTTTACGAGCTCATTTTTCTTTCAAGAGGTGGCTTGGCTGTGAAAATGAGAGGCCTGCGTTTCAGGAATGAATTTAGAAATTAAAGCGGAAAGATATTTGCCTCCCCCTGGACTGAAAAGCACTTGAGTGCTTTGAAACTAAATTGTATTAGGGAGGATATCTTTGTGAGAAGCAGTTGACTTGAGGAGCTGCCATAATTGGGTCACAATGAGACTAGAGTGTCACTCAGTTGTGGAGCCAAGCAAAAGCTCTACAAATGTTTCACTGCCCTCTGGTGAATAGTAGTGATTTTTAGCACCTGTAACTCTCAATTATTCCAAATTATTCCATTTCCAAGTCCCAATCCAGGCACTGGTCATATCCTGACTTGACAATTGCATCTGATCTCCCTGCCTCCTGGCTCTCCCTTCTGCAGTCCAAACTTCACTCTCCTTTCTGGATCATTTGTCTAAAATGTCGTTCTGCACATATCACTCTCAAACATCTCCAATAGTCACCTTGATTGTATGCTCCTAGAGGACAGGAGACACTCTGTTGTATTCTCCCAAGTGCTTAGTATAGGGCTCTGCACACAGTAAATGCTCAATAAATATCACTGATTGACTGCAAAAAACTACTTACCATTGGCTTTAAAGTTATAAATCAGCTCTCCTATTTATCCACTCATTCTTTCCATTACAACCCAGCTCACATCTTTGCTTTTTTCAAACTAAAAGCATTCAGCCTGCCTCAGTCTTATCGCTTACAGAAGATCTCTTGCTCGAGCCCTCCTCACTGCCTAGAACTCAGTTCCCCCTTCACCTCTGATGAAGCATTGCTCTTCCATCTTAAAAGCCCTCCTGAAATCGCATCTCATTCAGGAGGCCTTCACTGAAAAAATTTGAACTTTATAGCCACCCAACTGATACTTCAGTGTTTCCAAAGTGCCAAAGCGCTTAAATACTTACAATCCCTAGCATTTAAGTAATACTTTTATGTACTATTAGTTCCATCTATCTGTCATTTATTTACTGTCTCTCTTTCCCCCACTGGACTGTAAGATCCATGAGAGCTAGGATCATGTATATTAATTTTATCACACTCCTGTAAGTGCTGTGTAGACTGCTCTACACTCAGTAGATGCTCAATATGCAGGACTCGATTCCCTTTCTGCCTCCTGTTTTCCCTGCCACCTCTTGGCCATATTCTTTGCTCACAAAAGCAGCACGGCTCAGTGGAAGGAACATAGGGCTGGGGGTCTGGGGGCACCTGGTTTCTAATCCTGGCTCCTCCACTCCCTGCTACATGACTTTGACACTTCATATAACACCTCAGTTTCCTCTTCTGCAAAACAGGGTTTAACTATTTATTCTGCCTCCTCCATAGACTGTGAACCAACAAATGCTTAGTTTTCCTGCCTATGGCCACGTCATCCATCGAAACTCAATTTAAAATAAAGAACAAAACTAAATGTATCACCAGCTCTTGATTTCTTCAAATCAATTTTCCCTTAGTTGCTTTAAGAACTTTGAACTGAGCAGGATATCTGTGTTCTAATCCCAAAAAGGTTGAAGACTTCATGAGCGGGCTGATACTTTCCAATCATAGATGTGTCTTTTGGCAAGGTGGTAAGATGGCTACTTAAAAGAAAAATATGAGTCGACATTAGTAATAAAACTGATTTCCTGTGACACACCTTCCTTTCTCAGAGCACCACAAAATGGTTTCCAATGGCCCAGATTGCTGCTGGTGGCATGTTTTCCTTCAGCAAACATAATCATCTTCAGGATGCCCACAGATGGCCCTGCAGCCATAATTCTGTTTTAACTTTTAATTACAAAATCCACCAGCAAAGGGAAAGAATTGCCAGAATGGCCACGGACCCCCACAGCTATAGCATCTACCCAAAGTTCTTCCCTTTTTCACACTCCACAAGAGAAAGTCCCTCTCTCTGATTCAGGTGCCCAGTAAATTTGTAGCTTAGGTCACATGGGTTGTAACAACCAGCTGCCTGATGTGACCATAAACTTTTGCTGATTTGGAGGTCTCACAAAGTAAATTTAATGGACTCAAGGACACTTTCCCCTCTCAACTACACTCAAGTTCAATCACTGAAAAAGCCCCACCAATGAGAACTTACCTGTAAAGAAACATCTGTTTCATAATCACATGTAAGTAGTCATTTGGGCCTGCTTTTTGAGTGAGAAAAACTCATTCATCCACCAGTTGATATCCTAAGTAGTTTTTTTTCCCATTTGTATTTCTGCATTTCTCATTTCTACTTAACATACTGATGGATCCAATCCCATTACCACAATGAATCAGAACCTGAACTCGTGGCCGAACTCAAGCAGAACCTAGCACCGGGTGTACTTACAGCCGATCATCATCATGGCCACGGCGAAGATCTTCTCTCCATCGGTCGTCGGGGCGATGTTCCCAAAGCCCACGCTGGTGAGGCTGGTCATGGTAAAATACAAGGAGGAGATGTACACGGAATCCTTGCTGGGGCCACCTTCCCACTTTCCGGAACCAGAGAGGTTGAACTGATAAGGGGTCCCGATATCCACCCCTAGCTGATAGAGCCAGCTCTCGTTGCGAATTGTGTTGGTGTCCTCGTTGATGACCTCATAGTCTCCGATGCTGTACCAGATGCAGGCCAGCCAGTGAGCCGCCAAACCGAACACGCACACGAGCAGGACCAGGACTGCGGCTCCATACTCGATGTAGTGATCCAGCTTGCGGGCCACTCGCCCCAGGCGGAGCAGCCGAACCACTTTCAGTGAGCTGAAGAGGCTGCTGATGCCCTAGGAGAAGGAAACAGAGGGCCAAGTCAGAACTGCGGACCCAATCATCCCAGACCCATCATGCGTTCCTGGCCTGGCTCACGGTGTAAGAAGCCACAGAGATCTGCAAAGTAACAAACAGCACAGTGGGCGCACCATACTTGCTTTGTTTTGCCTTGCTTAACAGCTGGGAGTCAGATAAATTGGAGTGAGGATGACCAAAAACTGCATTTTGTCGAACAACATCATGTTCTACTTTGACAGAGTGAATTTTCCAAGAGAGACAATATATTTTACAGCATCATTAGGAACCCAGATTCTCACCTACCTGAGCCCCTGCCTTCTCAATCCTGACAAAGACATGATCCAGATGCTGTACCCCACCACTCCAATATCGGGGAGAGACGGGAAGAAGGAAGAGGAGGCTGCTCCTACCAGTTTTCCATAGGGGGAAGGGATTATCTTCTCCTCAGTGTTTGGGCACACAGTTGCTAAGGAGATGTCCCACACGTGACAGTGACAATGCCAAAGTTGGCTGAGATTGGACTTAGCCTGGGGAGGCTGGTGGGGAGGCTTCTTTGGTATTTTCTTCAGGCATCCTTGCCAGCCTCCCTCCACAGGCCCCTGAGGCCTGCGGGACAGGATAGCTTCAGAAGAAAAAATTCCAGAGACAGGATGTGCTGTATGAGAGCAGGTGGAATGAACAAAAGAAGGACTCTCTTGTACAGAGTTAAATCTTACAGCATGGGGCACAAGCCCTCTGCCATTGTTTTATAAAGCAAGCCACTGACTAGCTTAAAGGAGTGCTTTAAATCTACACAATATGACGCAAGGGTTGTACTGAAAACAGAACAGAGGCTAGTGAATGAAACAAGATGCCAATTTGGACACAGAACAACTAAACCCCAACCCAAATCTTTAAACCTGACAAAAATGCTCCTCGGCATGTATTATTTATCAGTAATATTTGTTGAGCACCTATATATTTATAGAAATGTATTAGGAACGTGGGAATATATGAAAAAAATATACAAATTGAAGACCAATCCCTTCCCAAAGAGAGTTTTCCCAGAAAAGGCTATTACCTTTTAAAATCAAAAGTAACCCTTTGCCTTGTCCTCCTCCATGTCCAGTAGAGAAGCAACAAGGTCCCCAACTTTCAAATATTTACAAAATGCTCTGACTCCACTTCAACTGCCCTACTTTCCTTTGCAGAGGGGGACTCTGGTAGAGGGGTCTCAAGTCCTGTTAGTGCCTGAACAGCCCACTCCAATGATGGAGGCCTCAAGCCATGCACTCCCTGCTTCATTTGTTCTCTGCTACTGCAGGATTCACAGTTTGGCCACCGTGATGGCCACAAGTGTCCTTTTGTCCTGGGTTTCCAGGAAGGTATCCGGCAGATATAATTTTGTAACTTAGATCAGTGTTAAAAAAAATAAAATGCCACAACTGTAGTTTTGAAATTCTAGTAAATTCTCTCACTCCTTCTGGTAACCATTTACGGGGGGAAAGACTACTCCAAGTAGATGACCTGGATTTAAACAAAATCATTAAAATTTGGAAAATAGCTGAAGCAAATTGGCTACCATTGAAGAGAAATAATAATACGCAAGTTATTTAGCAGAAAACAATCAGAATTTGACCAAGATGGATCAAATAAGAAAGCTTGAAATACAGTGAGAAATGAAATAGTCAACTGTAACAAAGTGTGACAGAATTATTTTGCTTGAATGTGTAGTTGCATAAGGAATATAAGAACCAAATAGAAAGTCTAAGAGTAAATGGAACTGAAATGATTCTAGATGTGGGGGCTTAAGTAAATATTATATCACAACAGATTTACAACAGTTTGAACATTAAGGTGTAAAATACTTCATGTCATTTTGTATTGAAGGTTTTTCAGTGCAGAAACAAGTCATAAACCACCAGTCACCATTATTAAGGGAACTGCATGTTACATACACCTACATGACTGCAGAGAGATCATTATTATATTATTATTACATGTCAAGTTCCCTCATTTCAAGGAGTCATGGTGCCACCCCAACACTCTCCCCTACCCACGCCACCTCCTTTGACAGCAGGGGAAGTGGGCCAGATGGTGTGGTGAGGGCTACTAATAATGATGGCATTTATTAAGCGCTTACAACATGCAAAGCACTGTCTAAGCGCTGGGGAGGTTTCAAGGGGATCAGGTTGTCCCCCGGGGGGCTCACAGTCTAAATCCCCATTTTACAGATGAGGTAACTGAGGCACAGAGAAGTTAAGTGACTCGCCCAAAGTCACACAGCTGACAATTGGCGGAGCTGAGATTTGAACCCATGACCTCTGACTCCAAAGGCCGTGCTCTTTCCATTGAGCCACGCTGCTTCTCTAGTTCTCCAGTCGGGAGTGCAGCTCTCTGGGGACCTCAGCCCATCCCTGCTACTTTCCAGGTGCAAGTACCCTACCCCAAATCATCAATCAATCGTATTTATTGAGCACTTACTGTTTGCAGAGCACTGTACTAAGCGCTTGGGAAGTACAAATTGGTAACATAATTACCCCAAATAAAGTAGAATGGGCTCTGCAGGAGCTACATTGACACAGGCCCCTCCCAGGATTGCCCTCTGGTCCAGTGGTGTCAGGGAGCAAGGAGAAAGGAGGAGCATTACAAGAAGTAGCTCCAGGAGCAATGCTGCCAGTTCAAACCAGGTTGGCAGCACCATACAGATGCATCAGTATGAGAATGACCAGTATCATTCTTCTCCTGGTACCTCTGGCACAAGCAGAGGACACTGCAGGCGATGTCTCAGTCTGAAACATACACGAAATTCCAAAGACTGGGAAATCTCCCCATACTTGAGCACCAAGCCATTGTCTGGTCACTGAAAAAAGTTTTTGGGTTTTTTTTTGGTATTTTTTAAGTGCTTACTATGTGCCAGGCTCTGTACTAAGCACTGGGGTAGATACAAGTTTATCATGTTGGACACCGTCCCTGTCCTTTATGGGGCTCACAGTCTATAGTTCCCATTTTAGAGATGAGGTAATTGAGTTAAGTGGCTTACCCAAGGTCACAAAGCAGACAAGTAGCAGAACCGGGATTAGAACCCAGGTCCTTCTGACTCCCAGGCCATATTCTTCTCTTGCTGCCAGTGAATACTGGCAACCTTACATATTAATTTCTATATGTAAATATAACAAAGGGGTTTCTCCGTTTGGATATGTGCCATGACTAGATGGTTGAGCTGTTTCGAGTCAAGCTCATCCAGGCTTCTCGAGGACATCTTCAGAAAAATTCTTTGGACAGATTGGAGATGCTTGAATACTCTCCTTCCAAATTTTAGCTAGCTGCAGGTCATTAACAGGATTTTTCCTATCTTCCCGGACTGCATGACACTGATAAATGACAAACCATGCATATTTACACAGTTTTCTCCAAGACAGATCAACAAAAATGCTTTTACAGAGAAAGACACCCTCTGCTAGTCCTAAGAAGTTTTTGATTCAGAACTTACTGTCCCTCCCCAAATTCTTCTGTAAGAGTCTTCCCCAGTGACTATTAGATCGGAACTCCAGCGGATCTAAGGCTGAATCTACACAGTAGAGAGAAATCAATCACTGATATTAACTGAGTGATTATTGTGTACAGAACGCTGTCCTAAGCACTTGGAAGAGAACAACAATACAGTAGGTAGACACGATCCCTACCATCAAAGAAGAAGTGAAGAAATTATCTATACACTTCAAGTTCAAAAACCTACCTTATGTAGTTCTCTTGGCCCAAATGACCTTGACTGGTTGTTTAAATTTGTTCACATTCACCAAAAAATAGTCCGTCTATCCACTTTACCATCACAGACCCAGGTACAATGTCCTATTATGACTGTAGGTTGTGTATGAGGGTCGGAGATATTGAGAGGGTTTCCTGACTCTCAAGGGCTTCCCATATAATTACCAATTGCTATTTTTTGTAAAGGACACCAAAAGCAATCCCTCTAAACAATGCTTTCTTACACAAGCTAATCATCAAGATTTTCAAAACAGTTCATTAAAATTGAGTGGGGAAAATCCAGATGTTTTAGTATTTCTGCTTTTAGTACATTTATAATAGGAATTCATTTCTATTTTCAGGGCCCTTTCCTAAATAAAAAATTCAGGAAGAGATGTGACATACTAACATCTTTCCAAATCACTACTACTTTCAGAAATACTTAAGTGCATAATGCCATGTAATTATATAATTCTGCTCATGAGACTTTATTGGGAGTTCATTCAAGCTTAAATATCGTTTGCTTCGAAGTTCTGGTTTAATTGTTTAATTGAGTGTAAAATATAACTTAATTAATAATATAGGCTTTATATATTTGAATGTGTCTTTTTGAAAGTGGTGAATTTTTCTGTTTATCAAACAAATTCTTCAAGATTATGTTATTCATTTTCAGGAGACATAAGTCATCATTGTATATGGGTGAAAATCAACCTTGCAGACTTCCCTCTATTTAATCCAGGCTTATGTCCAAAACCACAGCATATAATCATTTAAGGAAGTTAAAGAATTCCTAAAATAATCTTCTTGCTTTATGTTGCCGCTTTACTCGGAAGCATATGAAGTTTTCAGTTCTAAACTGCACCCATAAAGCTTTTCCCTCAGAAAGTAACAAAATACAAGTTTAGTTTCTGTTATCACTTTCACTTCTTGTGTTGTTAAACGTTGACTGGTTGCTGGAAAAATCAATAGATTAAGAATGGAGATTCGTGTCATGTTAAACCATTATTCCATCTTTCCCTGAAAACTGAAGTCTGATTTTTCTCTTCCACTGTGATGGAAGCAGGGTGAACACTATAATTTGCACTCATTCACTTTTCATTTAAACCACTGACATTCTAAGTCATACGGCTATCTGCAGCATTCTCGTCTACATTCTGCCTCCCCCTCACTCCCATTTCATTGTTCTGAAGGGTATAGAATTGAAACTTTAAAAGCCCATACATATTATGTGAAGTCATTACGTCGGGTTTGTCGATAAAAAACTTTGTTGACCCCAGTGAAGATACCACCTGCAGGAGGATTTCAGAGTCAGGCCTGAGTGGAAATACTAGTCAATATTCTCGATGCCAAAAGTCTCTCCACCTGCAAAGAGCTATGCAGGATAAAAAAACATACGCATCATCAATCATGACACTTTCCAGGAGGTCTTAGGGAGTGTCTCTTCACATAAAGCTTTGGGTTAGAAGCAGCAGGATTTAAATTAAGGCCAAGATGCTCCCTTTGGTTTACCAATGAGTGATGCTCTGGTGTAACAGTTACAGCAGCTAGAGGAAAACTGAATAGAAATGAAAGGTTGTCAAGGATAAAGTGACCATATTTTCTACCGCTCGAAGTGGAACAGCAGATAGAAAAAGAGAAAAGTGTAAGAAAGGAAGTCAGGGAGTTACAGAGGGTGACTGAGACAGAGAAACAAAGGATTCATCCCATTAACTGCCCCCTTTAAACATTCTGCACAATTACATCACCCTTCTAGTTGGATATCAAATCACTGATAGGCAAAGGAAAACATGAGAGAACTGATTCATGGGCATTGGATGAAACATAAATGTTTCTTTTTGGCAGTGGAGGATGCAGTCTGGTCCACCAGCTCAATAGACATGGTAGGTTCTGCCTCATTTATGAATGTGACTGAGAACTGACCCTGCCTCAATTTCTCCTTCTGTAATATGAGAAAAACTCATGTCCTCCTCTCTCATGTACGAAGAAACATTCTGCATGGCATAGGTGGATAGAACTGAACAAATTCCAAGAGTTACCACACAATCTGAAACAGGTTAACCACCGTTTGTCTGCAGAAAAGTCAATCATCACAATGTTTTTGAGATTCTCTCTGACATGCCATGGAGTTATAGCATAATTGGCACTTGACTGAGTTATTTTTTTCCCCCAAAAGGACCAAAAGTTAACTTGAGAAATAGTGACCACAGCGGCACCAGGGATCATCAGTTGCTTTATAGGAAAAATGTGAAATTCCTATTTTTATCCCCAGGACCTGCAAGAGGATCCTGCATGTATGGCAGTCCAGTGGATTTCCAAAGGAATAATGAGCATAGGAGAGAGGCAGCTATGGGGAGGTGGCATTTAACTATGGAAATGTGCAGAACACTGTAATGGGCACTTGGGAACATGCAATAACAAATATAATATATAGTCCCTGCCTTTGAGTTTACAATCTGAGAGAAGTCTCCTATTTTATCCATATTCTAAAAAAAAATCAAATTCCACAGTATTCTGCTTGGCCTAAGATAAAGAGGGTCCACTTCTTAGACACAAATTCTGTTTGACAGGACCTTTTATCTTAGTACCTCCATGTATGGAAAGGATAGATGAGAAACTGGAACTGAAGCTGAGCGGGCCAGAGAAAGCCAAGGATTTTTGGTCTCGGCAGGGCTGGTTCTTTGAGAGTCATGTCTATCAGGGTTGGGGTGGGGTGGAGATAGGTTTTGTGAGAAGATTGGGAGAGGAAAGCAGGGAAAATAGCGAGAAGGCTCACTCAGGTTCTGAGGCCAATGAAGTTATACGGAAGACGCATACCTTTTTCAGTCTGCTTCAGCCCAAGATTAAAATCAGAACACTCATTTGTGAATCAGACTACCACAAAGGTACACCACTGAACTGAGACCTATCTGTATCATTTATCAGTCAAGCAGAAAACACAAAAATGCATTGCCCCATCTTCTCCATATTTAACAAATACACCTGGGAGCCAGGCACCAACTTGTCAGAGAGGAAGCGTGCCCGGAGGACACACTTTATCAGGGAGGAAATTTAATGCAGGAGTCGAAGAAGAGTAGCAAGTTACAACTAAGCTTTAGAGTGAGAATGGAACAGTCAGTTCACTATAGGTTTAAATCAGCAGATGGTTTCCATTTCTGCCTTTGATTTGAGTCACTGCACTACCAACGCTCTCTACAGATGTCATGATTATCCGTATACATAATTATAATTGTTCACTTGTTCATTATTTTTGCACTTTCAAATTTTCTAAAAAAGTAAATATGAACTGTGCACCCAGCAGTTCACCCAAATTACAGCATTTGGGAGAAAAAATAGGAGATATTATAATGTACAATCTCTTTATTCTGCAAATACACCTAAAGGCCTCTAAGTGGCTGTGCTTTGGCTTTTTAAAAAAGGAATTTCTGAACCTGAGGTAGTTGCAGGAATGGCAAAGGATTGTAATGGCCATCTGTGGTTATTTTTGCTGTCAGCTTCTTGAGTGGAGAATGTCTGTGCGTTTAGAGGCTCTGAGCCCCGGTGGAAGATTGGCTTCTTGTCCAGCCTCCGATTCAAGCCAAGAAAATTGGCCATCACCCACCCACCTGCTCTGTCAGCAGGCTGCTGTTGCTAGTGATGCATAATCATGGACCAATTAGGAGATGTGTATAAAGAAGCAATCCTGCCTGGACCACTGAACCCCCACCTAACATTCTCCAGCTCTGCAGTGCTGAATCAAACCAAAACAAGCCTAGCTTCCAGGACTTGGTGTCCAGAGTCAGAGGGCTGAGGTCACTTCCATCCTCCCATCCAACACTGTAGGAGTCAAACTGGTTTTCTCTACATTCCCCCGCTGTCCAATCTGCTTAAACTGTATCTACCCCAGTGCTTAGTGCAGAGCTTGGCTCATAGTAAGTGCCTAAATACCAGAATTGTACTAATTTAGACAGTGTCAGTACTGGAATACTAAATTGAACTGTTGATATGTCATTTTTACCCCATTTTAGATTGTGAACCCCATGTGGGTCAAGGAGCAAGTTTGGTCACCTACCAGGCATTATTCTCAATCCTTAGCCCATTGTTGCTTGTGCTTTATATATACAGCAGGGGATCAGGCACTGCACCAAGGCCTCCTCCAGCTAAACCAGGTTCTTAATGTCAGGGGTTTGGGAGGAAAGGGAAGAAGGGAGTAGGGCCAGTGTTGGGGGCGTGACCAAGTCCTCAAGTCAGCTTTGTTAGGGCCCAGTGTGATTCTTCCTATAGGTTAATTTGACTTGGAAGCTGCAGGCTGCTCTAAGCCCAAGCAAAACTCTGCAGCTAGTGCACCACCAGATCTCCTCTTAGGTACTTTGCTCACAGTGGAGGCCCACTCATTCATAGAGACCAGAGACAAAGAGATGATCATATCATACGCAGAATTCTGCCCGGGACACAGTAAAAGTAGTAATAATAATAACTGAGCTATGTGTTAAGTGCTTACTTTGTACAAGTGCAGATACAAGAATCAGATTGGACCCAGTCCCCGGCCCACACTGGGCTCAGAGTCTAAGTGAAGGTGCGGCATCACCTTATGGAACTTGCCTGGAGGCTATGGATCCAGTCCCATCCTGGCCTACTATGTCTTCTGGATGAAAATCTGGTGAAATTCTAGAAGATGCTATAGAGGTCAAACTGCCCAAAGAGGAGAGGTCATGTGTTTAAGGAGGCCCTACTCCGGACCTAAGTGAATTTATTGCCTTAAAAGTCACATGGCAATTTTGCTTTGAAAAGAATCACAATCTTTTATTCTTTAGTTCTCTCCACCAATTCATCGCTTGAGTGTTTAATGATGCTATGTTCATTGTTTTATTTCCATTCCTTGTGTGATGATGCCAGCCTCTCCCCTTTACTCACTTTTTTTTTAATTAGCATGGATTCCTTGTCATTCAAGTTAGGTAAATTGTTTGTCTGTTGCCTCTCAACTGCTGAAGCAAACAACAACTCATTTATAATTCATCTTTCTTGCTGATGGTTCAAAATGCAGATCTCTGCCATCACATGCCATTGATGATGATGATCTAATAAGAGTGAGAGATGAAGCACAATTTGGCTAATGTCAGCCCGCAACTGATCACAGCAGCACTCACTAGAGTGGCTCTAGTTACAGGCTTCTCATTCCTGTTACAAACTACCCCTTTTGGGAGCTTTACAAAGTGGCAGCCGGAGTGAATTCTATTCTCAGCATGAAAGGGCGTCTTGGAAACTTAACACAGGATGCAAGTCATGAGGTCACAGCTTCTGGAAGGATTGACATCTCATCCTATGAGGGGCAAAAAAAGACCTAAAAACAAATGGGTCTCCACTGAAAACCTGACCAGATCTCTGATCACTTAAGGCAAGGAAGGGTGAGGTCTTCAATCAATCAATCAATCGTATTTATTGAGCGCTTACTGTGTGCACAGCGCTGTACTCAGAGCTTGGGAAGTACAAGTTGGCAACATATAGAGACGGTCCCTACCCAACAGTGGGCTCACAGTCTAGAAGAAGTCTTCAGGTATCAGGGCAGGTATCAGGGCAGATGGCGGGGGTGGCCAGAAAGAAAGGGATGGAAGATAGAGAGGGGACGAAGGCTCTGGTCATGGAAGAGTTAAATCGAGGAGGCTTAGAATGTATGTGGGGCCCCCACCGAGTCACTCCTGCCGACTGGTCGCAAAGGTCTCCCAGGCCCCTTGAGGAATGCAAACACTGGACCATTCCCAGAAGATGTGCTTTCCCTGCAATGATTTAGAGAGAACAAAGGGTGTGTTTGAAGTAGCCCAGACCCCTCTCCCTATACCATATCTGGAGTCCCCACTTATTGATATTTGCGTAAGGGCTCTATCCACTAATATGTTAGCTGATCCCTATCTTCGCATTCCCACTACACCCCTGGCATATGGTGCTAGATCATACTACTGTATCAATTCCTATTTAAATGGGTTCTTAGACTGGATCCGTTGAGACGCCTCTATGACTGATACCAACATGAGTCTTTTGTGCTCCCCGCGGTCCTCCCGTGCAGCTGTACTCGCGTCTCCCAGCACTGATCGGCGTGTTAGTATTCATTCATTCAGTCGTATTTATTGAGCGCTTACTGTGTGCAGAGCACTGTACTAAGCGCTTGGGAAGTACAAGTTGGCAACATATAGAGACGGTCCCTACCCAAAAGCGGGCTCACAGTCTAGAAGGGGGAGACAGACAACAAAACCAAACATATTAACAAAATAAAATAAATAGAATAAATATGTACAAGTAAAATAGAGTAATAAATATGTACAAACATATAAACATATATACAGGTGCTGTGGGGAGGGGAAGGAGGTAAGGCATGGGGGTGGGGAGGGGGAGAGGAAGGAGGGGGCTCAGTCTGGGAAGGCCTCCTATAGGAGGTGAGCTCTCAGTAGGGCTTTGAAGGGAGGAAGAGAGCTAGCTTGGCGGATGTGTGGAGGGAGGGCACTCCAGGCCAGGGGGAGGACGTGGGCTGGGCATCGATGGCGGGACAGGTGAGAACGAGGCACAGTGAGGCGATTAGTGGCAGAGGAGCAGAGGGTGCAGGCTGGGCTGTATAAGGAGAGAAGAGAGGTGAGGTAGGAGGGGGCGAGGTGATGGACAGCGTTGAAGTCGAGGGTGAGGAGTTTTTGCCTGATGCGTAGGATGATTGGTAGCCACTGCAGATTTTTGAGGAGGGGAGTAACATGCCCAGAGAGTTTCTGCACAAAGACGATCCAAGCAGCAGCGTGAAGCATGGGTTGAAGTGGGGAGAGACAGGAGGATGGGACATCGGAGAGGGGGCTGATGCAGTAATCCAGTCGGGATAGGATGAGAGATTGAACGAGCAGGGTAGCGGTTTGGATGGAGAGGAAAGGGCAGATCTTGGCGATGTTGCGGAGGTGAGGCCGGCAGGTTCTGGTGACGGATTGGATGTGAGGGGTGAACAAGAGAGCAGAATCAAGTTAGTATGCTTCCCTAAAAAAAATCTACTTATTAAATGTAGCCTTAGCGTGCCTTACATCATTGGTACCTTTACAAGCCGTATCATGTGCACATACTTTCGGTGTCAATGTGAACCGTGTCTCGTGCACTTACAGGGGAGAAGCTGAAATGAAGGGGAAGAGAGTAGGTGAGGACTGAGAAGGGGAAGAGGACAGGAGAAAGGAAGACAAAGGCAGGCAGAGGAGCAAGGGGAAAGGGAAAACAGGATACTAAAGAGAGAGAAAAGAGGGGGAAGAGGGAGAGTGCCAAAGCAAATTACTGAGTTGTCACCAAGGCCATTCTCTGCTATCGAATGCCACTTAAGTCATCACCTCCAGTGTCATGGCCATCTGAGGGAAAGAGGTGATGGAACTGGCAGAAATGGTATGGTGGCAAATGGCAAACAAAAGGTAGTCACGAGACCTGGGTTCTAGACCCCCACCTTCCATTACCACTGGCTTGTGTGGTCTTGTGGAAGTCCCAAACTTTCTATGCCTCAATTCTTTCTATGCCTCAATTTCCTCATTTGTAAAATGCAGATAACACAGAAAACCTTGGTGGCAGTAGCAGGTGCATTAAAATCATTTCCTAGTACAGTTCGCTGCACACCGCGGATGCTCAATAAATCCTGTTGTTGATAGGTACTGAGTAATCAGGTGACAAGATTGAAAAATGCCAAGAGAAAGCCGAGGATTACAGAAATACCCATTTGAATCAGAATCATCTCTAAAGTCCATGTGTTTGTGTCATTAACTGGAAAATCCAAGAGGGTCTAGGCAGCAACTCTGTGGGTTATTCTAAACCAGGTCCAGCACACTCTTGACGTGTAGGGTGCAGGGGGGGGGGGGGGGGGTGGGTAGCCTTAGGGCAGTTGGCCACAGCAGGGAAAAAGGAAAGACAAAGCAGACACACCTATCACCCACCACAGCCAGCACCATAGCTCCTTGCTCCTCCTGTTCTGAGCTTACAGGGGCTGCAGCTTCTGCTGCTGCTCTCCAGGGTTCCGGTATTCGGCATGCAGCCCACCAACACTGAAAACCCCAGGGAGCGGTAGCCACAGCTGTAGTACCTTCAACCCTGGGCAAAGAATGGGGTTATTCAACAGAGGTAGGAAAAGGACTACTTCCACTATGTCTCTCTCTCCAGCTGCAGCTGTTGAAGGAGAATGTGTATCCACCTGGGCAGCTGCAGGGGGGAAGGTTTGGTTGGAGAGTATGTCCATGTCTGTCTGTGCTCCGCTTCTATATTTGCAAGTGTCTATATCTGCCTATCTTTCCTGCTTCTGCCAGTCTCTTTGTGCCCCTGTAACTGTCACTCTTCAAGTCCCAGACCTTGTAATTAGTCTCAATTCTTAGATTTGCAATCTACCTCTATGTTTCATTTTGTTTTCTGGAGGGGTTGGGATTTTTTTGGAGGGGGAGTTTTGGTATTTGTTAAGTGCTTATTATGTGCCAGGCACTGTACTAAGCACTGAGGTAGATACAAGCTAATCAAGTTGGACATTATTGTTGGGTTGAACTCACCCAAGCGCTTAGTACAGTGCACACCACACAGTAAGTGCTTCATAAATATGATCGACTGATGTCCCACATGGGGCTCACAAGTCTTAATCCCCCTTCTACAGATGAGGTAACTGAGGCTCAGAGAAGTTAAATGACTTGCCCAAGGTCACACAGCAGACAAGGGGCAGAATTGGAATTAGAACACAGGTCCTTCTGACCCCCAGGCCTGTGTTCTATCCATCAGATCCCGCCCATCTCACTTTGTCCCTGCCTCAGTCCTTCTTCCTTTCCTGCCTTCTCCCCACTAATCACAGACTGCTGTCCCTGCCCCAATGGATGCCCCATGCACTAACAGCATATCTGCATGAAATAACAAGATCGTTCTATTTGCCAATTTCATTTCTTTTTGTTCTACTGAATAATGAGGAACTAGCTGGCTACAAATTTAACAGAGACTGTATTAGTAATCTGAATTCTTTTTAAAGCATGACCCTTGTCCAAACACACAACTGCATATGCAGACTATCCCCCAGAATTAATTTGACAAGTCTGATCTAGATCATCCTGAATTTACCACTTAATTATGCAAAACTCTGCTTCCTCTGGCAGGGTGCGTCTGCCCTCAAAGCCTCCTTCAAATTAAAGGAAAAACAATTCCTCTTGCTTCAAAGTTATGTGTTACTGCTCCCCACTTCCAGCCCCTCCCTCCCCTGAGCTAAGGTCTAACAGACAATTAATAAGGTAACATTTCATACTTATCATGAGATCTCAGGCCAGTTGCAGTAGTTTCTGCAATAGTTTTCACATCAATTAAATCGAATCTAAAACTTCCTCCCTTCCCATACTTCATTTTTTTATTTTATTTATCTTTAGACAGTTTTAAGTTGCACTCTTTCTGGTAAAAAAATCACCTCTGGGTACAAATATTAAACCTAACAAGAGATTAAAATAGCTTTAGGAGTAGGAGTTATGAGTTATCTTAAAAATAACCAACTGCTCTAACGAGTGTTAACTGACATTGCCTTACAAAGAAAGAACCAAACCGGGAAATAAGGCCTATTACAGGGCCCAGTATTCAGGGGATAACCAATGTAGACCTGGTGAAGGGGCCTCAGTCTAGAGCTGAGCAGCAATTTCATTTTAATTGCCCCCTGGGGCCAAAACCTGAGCATACTCTGGCCCTTGGAAGACAGTTGGGGCAAGGAGCAGCATTTTTTTAGGGTTTTTTTTTTTTTTTTAGTACTTACTAGGTGCCAGGTACTGTACTATGCCCTGAGGCTAATCGGGTCAGACACAGTCTATGTATCCCATACAGAGCTCACCGTTTTAATCCCCATTTTACAGATGAGGTAACTGAGGCACAGAAAAGTTAAACGACTTGCCCAAGGTCACAGAGCAGACAAGTGGTGGAGTCAGGATTAGAACCCAGGTGATTACACTTGCCCCCAAAACAGAGCCATCATTTCAGAGTGTTTTACAGACACCTCTCTCAAACACATTCAATGATGCTCACACGCAAGCTTACGTCTGCTGTTTTAGAAGAACCTCTCAGTGGATTGAAAGTCTAGTCTGGCTGCATTCTCCAGGCCCCTCATTGCATCCAAGTCTCACAGCCCAAAATACGTTTAACAATACTGAACCTAGCATACAGCCTGCTTTTCTCTGAAGGTGATGAGGAAAGGATCAGGCAGGGCTTTAATTAATGCCATGGAACAGCAATTTATTATTTAGCTGACAGCAGCACTGAATATTTTTGTTTCAATTTATTCATCCGCCATTCCAAAAAAAATCACATTTATACTCATCCCTGGCATGTTTCAATTGTGTTTCATAAAAGTCTTCTTCAAGAGTTAATTAATGCAATATGAAAACATTTTCCAAATAGCAACTGTACCTCCAAATATGCCCAGTTAGTATGCAAGCCTAGACCCTCTGTCCAATTAATTTTTCTCCTGGGTTGTATATAATCCCAGGTTCACAAATTAATTGCACAACACTTCACATCGCTTTGGTTTTATAAAAGCGCTCTCCCTGTGCCCAGAAATTGGGTAGGGCATTGGTAGGTGTCTGTGGACCAAATCCTCCAATATAAGAACTTCCCAGACAAGTGCCAGAGAGGATGCCAAATTACGCCAAGGACTTTTCTGATATTCTTCATGTGCAGACAGACAGATTCTATGGGAACAATTAGGAGCTGGTGGGAGAATTCGGCCCAATGTATTTTTTTAATCGAGAATTTAGTCAATGGGGATAAAAGGCCTATTTCTTTTCTCTTTTTAAACAGAATTCCCCCTGGGAAGCTGAGCCTAGGGTTCCAGTTGCCTTCAGAGGGACAGCCCTGTGTGTCTGGATTATTAGTCCTAAGGCCACAGATCCAAATAAGAAAAGGGGTGAGTTGGAATTATCCTCTCCACTCATCCTCTGCTCAGACACATTGTTGCAGGCAGGGTTGGGCTATTTCCTCTCTACTTCCCTCGAGGGAGGGCAAAGCATAAGGAAGAGGTGGGCCTTTGGAGGCAGGGATACTATGGATTGGTACCATCCAATACAAGGTCATGGGGGGAGTGGGGAGAGAGCACAGGTGCACTCCAGCAGTCAGTCCCTGGCTGCTCCTCTTCACCCACCTCCCAAAAGAGCCTGAGCTTACCCACAGGAAAATGTCCTGACTCTCTCAGCTGTCTGATCCTTGGGAGCCTTGTCCATTTTTTTATTCCTTCCTCAGTTCCCATGAGAGGGGGTGCTTTCTCAGGAAGTTAAATCCCCAGGTTTCATAGTGATTCACTTCAGGGTCCAGGGTCACTTCAGGATCAGCTACTTTTGTCACTTGCCTGCCTACTTGTTCAAACCAGATCAAAAACTCCATGAGGAAAACAATTTATCTTCTTGAGGTAGCACAGCATAGTGGGAATCAGAAGACCTGGATCCTAGTCCCATCTCTGCCAGTCATATTTATTGAGCGCTACGTGCACAGCGCTATACTAAGCATTTGGGAGAGTACAATATAACAGACATTCCCTGCCCAAAATGAGTTTACAGTCTATGGATTTACAGTTTGCTATGTGTCTTTGGGAAGAAAGTTGCTTAATTTCTCCAAGTTTCAGTTTCTTTACCTGTAATATGGAGATTGAATACCTCCTCTCTCTGCCCCTTAGAATGTAAACTCTGTGGAGGACAGGGACTGTCCTGTCTGATTATAATAATAATAATCGGCATTTGTTAAGCGCTTACTACGTGCAAAGCACTGTTCTAAGCGCTGGGGAGGATACAGGGTGATCAGGTTGTCCCACGTGGGGCTCACAGTCTTAATCCCCATTTTACAAATGAGGTAACTAAGGCCCAGAGAAGTTAAGTGACTTGTCCAAGCTCACACAGCAGACATGTGGCGGAGTTGGGATTCGAACCCATGACCACTGACTCTAAAGCCCGGGCTCTTTCCACTGAGTCATGCTGATTATGTTTTATTTAGCTCAGCACATGGCACACTCTTTGGCACATAGTAAATGCAATCCTTTTTTTAATGGTATTTGTTAAGTACTTACTATGTGCCAGGCACGGTACTAAACACTGGGGTAGATACAAGCTAATCAGGTGGACACAGTCCATGTCCCGCTTGGTGCTCGCAGTCTTAATCCTCATTTCACTGCTGAGGTAACGGAGGCCCAGAGAAGCCAAGTGACTTGCTCCAAGTCACACAGCAGACGAGTGACAGAGCCAGGATTAGAACCAGGTCCTCTGACTCCCAAGCCCGTGCTCTTTCCACTAGGCCATGCTGCTTCTCTTATAATTGTGCTTCTTTTGTTCCTGCAGTCTAATACAGTGCCTGTTAAGCGTTTAGCAAATGTCCTTCCCATTACGTTGCATTGGCTAATACAAGCAAAGCAGATCATGTTTTTCCAGACACTATAATCAATTCCCTCCCACTGTGAAACACAATAGGCATATGCTTTTTAATCTTCTAAAACAAATTGGTGGCACCCAGGATGGATGGAGGAAAAGCAAACTGAAGGTTGGAACCGTTTCCAGAACTAAGTTTAGAAAAGAATTTTTAGACCCATTCTCACTCTGCGGAACTCTGCAGACTGGGTGTTGAGCAGAATTTGCTCTCAGAGTCATTTAGGAAAAGAGTGAGGAAAAAGAGAAGAACTATACAAATGAGGATGATTGATCAATTTTATTATGATCTTCTAACTTTTCTGAGTGCTCTTGGAATGTGGGAGTGAACCCAACCTCTATCATGCTCCTGAACTTAGACAGAAAACCTACTAAATGAATCAAATGAGACCTGCTTCACACTGCAGCATGCCCATTATACCTGTTCAGGCAATTACACTATTTTTACATTTTTGATCCAAGTCATTTGCATGCCTTTTTTTGGTGGGGGTTGGAGTACAGGGGGTAGATATATTGCTCAGAGCACAATCCATAATTCATTCATTTAATCATATTTATTGAGCGCTTACTGTGTGCAGAGCACTGATTTCTAGGTTCACTCCACGGGCCATCTTTAAAGTGAAGCAATGTTTTATAAAGCAAATGCTTAATTATCTGAGCTAATGAAGAAAGTGGATTGCGTGGATAATTTTAATCCATGGATAACCCAACATATTTTCAAAAAGTGAATAGTTTCAACCTCCTCCCCCATCAAACTTACAGTTCTGATGAAGCAGTAAGACGACTTGGTTTGAGTTTCATCTCCTCAACACTTCCCATACCTACTCTTTGTGGGGGGAAGAATTATTGAAGAGTGAAATGGCTAAAAAGTGGGGCAGAAGGAAGTAGGAGGAGGAGAAAGGAGCAAGGATAATCCACAAAATGAATCATCTACCCCTGAATCATTGGCAGCTAAGTGTACCCATCAGATATTCTGGAAAACTTTGAATTATTTGTAGACTACATCGTTTTACTTCCCTCCCTACCACCCCCAACCCCCGCAAAAAAAGATCATGAAGCAAACATAAAAAAAGGATGTTTCACTTATGTTAGGAGTAGGTAGCCAGACATGAAGGCACACAGGATAGATAAGTACTAACCTCATCCACGTTCTCAAATGCATTGATGACATCATATGGCAGGCAGGAGAGCAGATCAATCACAAACCAAGTCTTCAAGTAGTTCATGCGGATGAGTTTTGGATCAGAAATCACTTCCCCGGCCGGCCCCACAAAGGTGGTGTGGAAATTCAACACAATGTCCACCAAGAAGATGACATCTACAATGCTGTCCACAACCAGCCAGGCCACATTGTTCTGCTTGGTCTTAAAGGAGACATTATAGGGGACTAAAATGGCTGTGTAAAAGGTTAAAATCAAAATAATCCAATCCCAGGTGGTCTTGAAAACACAATAGTGCAAGATGATGTGGGGTGGAGTCTTTGGTGCCTCTTGTTTGTACTGCGGGAGAATTTCTGAGCCCAGCTGCAGAACCTGAATGGAAAAGTGTAACAGAAAAAAATCAGGATGGAAATTATATTTTGCATTTCGGATTTTCAACCTGACATGCAAGATATGAATAAAATAATTGTAAAGAGGGTCTAGAAAGCCCCCAACCTGGCAAATTCAGGGATCATCCACAATCCTTTCAAGTAACCCATCCACCTGTACCTCTGTCTTATCCTCTCCCTATTGGGAAAAGTTTGTGCTTCCAGCTATCCATCTCTGCTGCTCTTGTTTGAAATTTCAAAGTAAAAAGTGCCTCTAGGTGCCTGTATTTTGGGCATGACTCAAAGCCAGTTGACATTGTCCATTCTCATCAACTGATCTGCCTTCAAGAGCTTAGTACAGTGCTCTGCACACAGTAAGTGCTCAATAAATACGATTGAATGGAAAAGAACATCATTAAGCACTTTTCAAATCAAAAAGTTCAACAAAGATCTGAGTTCAGATTGGGCCCAGCTACAGAAAAACTGGGTGCCTTCACTGGTTTTTGGTGTTTCCTGACCCTGACCGAAGAGTACAGTTAACAAAACTCATTCAGGGAATGGAGCTGTAGTAAGAGGCTCTTTGAAAGTAACAGACAATCACTTTCTTAGAAACTAATAATTCAGTCCTGAAGATTCACAAGCTACCAACTGCCTGGCACACAGAAGACAGACATAATACACTCAAAGCACGACTCTGAGAGCATCTCTTACACCCCACTGTTCTGAGGAAAAAAGGTAGGTTCTGGGGCCTTTTCTGACTTTGAAAAACAAACTCTGCACAATGGTTTTATTATGAAAGAACTCAAAAGAGGCAACAAGCCATAGGGAACTGACTGGAGGCCAAAACAGGATCTAGCTTCATGACACTCCAGAAATACCCATACATACCCTTTTGGGGGAGAAATGATGGCAAGAAAAGTGGTTAGATCAATCCATACTTATTTAGTAAGGCAATCTCTTAACTTGACATTTTCAATGATTTGATTTGTTCATACCTGAGGGAGTTTGAGTCGATTGCACCTTTCCCCCTTTTGGAAATGCAAGCTCTTCTGGACTGACTGGAGAGATGCATTCATTTTTAAATAGGGGTCCCCATGGGGCTGGCTCTCAGAAAACTGCTTACCAGCTTCAACACTATGGTGAGAAGTTCTATTCATTTTCTATCTCTCATCATGGGGATAAAGCCTTTTGCACTTAAGCAACGGGACACAAGAACTGCTACTGAGCAAGACTGGAGGCTGAGATAGTTGACAATAGAAAACACGTGGCTCTATTCGTTTCCCACCCTGTGCTCATGCAGTGAGAAAACCTAGGGTCTAACTTCAGATCTTTTGTACAGCCCATTTTCCAATGGAATCCTTAACAGGTTTCCTCCGCTCTGTTTCTACTACATGTTAGAACAAGAAGAAATTCCACTGAGAAAATTTTACTTTGAATTTATCTGAACCTTAACCTACCAGGAAATATATTTCTTCATGTACCATTTCCAAGTAACATCAGTCATAAAATACATTGTGTACTCAATCACTTCATTTCCTGTTCTTCATTCCCACTTTCCCCCTCCTCCTCCTCAACAGGTCTTCACTGAACACTAACAGAGTTAATAGCTCTGTTCTAGGTTAGGGTTGAATTATAAGGCTAATGTTGATTTATGTGAGGTGGAAATTTTATTCCTGTTAATCACTGGAGGATTTATTTGCTGATCTGACTGTCTTCAACAAGGGTGTGAAGAGCATCATATTACTCCAAAACCAAGACAAGGTTTTGTGCCAGTTTCTAACACAAAGACTCAATTTACTCAAGCAAAGCCTCAATTAAGCAATTCCACATGCACACTTCCTTCCTTCTGTCACTCCTCCCAAAATTAGGAGAGGGAAAGGAGTCTGGGACAGAAAATGTTGGAGAAAGGAAAAAAACAAGACATATGGTTTTGCCTTTCCCCTGGGTGTTAGAGCCTCTGCCTTTGCTTCTCCCAACACCTCTTTGTTCCTGCATCTCTAAGTGAGGGTATTTCAGAGTGGTTCACTGGCTCTTGAGTTAATATGCACCAAAATGATAACAACATCTACTGTTGAATGAAAAGAATATACACCTGTACATAAACGCATGCATGTCTACACACACACACACACTCCATTCCCTTGAGATATGCCCTCTGGCCAGAGAGACAATAAGAGATCCCTGTTTGTGACCTGTCAATTAATCAATGGTATTTGAGTGCTTACGGTAAACAGAACACTAAGTATTTAGGAGAGTAAAACAAATTCGGTAGACACATTCCCTACCCACAAGGAGCTTACCAGCTGCATGGGAACACAGACATTAATATAAATAAGTACATTACAGCTATGTACGTAAGTGCTATGGGGCTAAGAGTGGGGTGAGTATCAAGTGCTTAATGGGTATGTATCAGAGTGCATGTGTTAATGAGTTTATGTGTTTATGACCTATGATGTTTTTAGAGTCATCATTCTGGTCCCTCTTGCTGGCACAAAATACAGTAATATTCCGCCCCCCGCCAACACACACACACCCCACACACACACCCCTCAACCCACCACACAGTCCCTGAAGGTCCTCATGTTTCCAAACACTGTTGCTTGGCTCGGTTCTTAATGGCTGGAATGTGAAAGAAACCTTAGCCTCTAGCAGGGGAGTAGCAGGCTTAGCCTTGAAGGGCAAAGTCAAAAGGAACTAGATCTAGGCAGGGAAGCAGGGGGAATTGAAGTGATTGTATTAAGTGTGCTGGGCTGCAACCCACCTGGAATAGACAAATCCTTAACTACTGTCATAAACATGCTGCTAAATAGGCCGTCCCCAGGCCTATTTTTAGGACTTTTTTTCTCCATTATGCTTCTATGCCACAGTGAAAGAGTTATTTGTGGTAGGAAGCAATTAAAAGTATTACTACCACACTCTATTTCACGGGCTTTTCTTGCAGTCATTTATTTGTTCCCACTAGTAATACCTGATGATCATACCACATCGCTTTTTTCACCAAATAATCCTGTTTCAAGGGCAACCCCAATCACAGTCTCAGGTTTCCTCTCCCTCTTGCTGGGAAATTTTCCACTACTTTCATGAACTCCTAAAAGTATTTTCCCTGAGTTTCCAATTGTTTCCCCTCTTTGTTCCCCACCCTTTCTCCCATACCTTCCCGGACTCCATGTTGCCCTTGCTGCAGCCAACTGATGCTACAGTCATTCAGAGAGGGGAGAGTTGGATTCTCGCCACATCAAAAAGATTCACAGCTATCTCTTCGTTGTTCATGGTCATGAGAGCCAGGGAAAGGCCAGAGAGATCCACAAGCCATAGACAATCCAAAACACCTCAATTTAGTCAAATTTCTACCTTTTGCCTCACCCAGCCTATTTACCACCACCATTACAGTTAGCAAGAGGCCCATCTGACTAGTTAGAATTTTATCTCCAATTTTCCCTGCTCACCCTCCGAGGGAAGTGGTAACAGGCAGCAACATGACTAGAAAGACGGCAGATTGCCAGAGGAATAATAATAATAATTGAGGTACTTGTTGAGCACATACTCTATATCAACACTTTTCTAAGCGCTGCATCAGATACAATATTATCGGGTCAGGCACAATTCCTTTTCCACACGGGGCTCACAGTCAACATAGGAGGGTGAACAGGAATAGGGAACAGAATCTAGAGAGTGCACGGAGTAGACTCAGTACTATGCTCATGGATAGACGTGAGCTGATTTATGAGTACCTGCCTTTCATGTGTGCAGAGCACAGTTCACAAAAGTAACACTTTCTTCAGTAAACAGGGAACACAGTTCCCTATCCTCCAGGCTGGAATCGCAGTGCGGAATCTTCCAATCCAATTATTCTTAGGGAAAACCATACCTCAATTGGGGTTCATCCACCAAATATATTTTTCTGCCTTTCCCTCCCATTGGACTGTAAACTCCTGGAGGGCAGAGACTGTGTCTACCAACTGTTTAGTATTCTTCCAAGTGCCTGATTTAAAGTTACTCCTTGGAAATTTTCCCCCATGGGAAATTTACCAAAATTTCCCAAATGGAAAGTCATGTTAAACTTGAGCAAGCTGCCAGCCAGGGAAAAAAAGGAAGTTCACGCTGCCTTTCCCCAGGTGATGATTTGCTGAGCCTTCAGGAGTGGATGTGTCTCCCCCTTCTAGACTGTGAGCCCACTGTTGGGTAGGGACTGTCTCTATGTGTTGCCGACTTGTACTTCCCAAGCGCTTAGTACAGTGCTCTGCACACAGTAAGCGCTCAATAAATACGATTGATTGATTGATTAAGAGAATCACATAGTCCTCCATAATAGATCTGGCCTATCATGCTCGAGACATACACTCACTATATGTGTGCATTTTATATATGTATTATATATATACATATAATTATATATAATACATATATATGCATTTTATATATGTATAATATATATAATTATATACAATACATATATATGCATTTTATGTATGTATAATATATATAATTATATATATAATACATATATATGCATTTTATATATGTATAATATATATAATTATATATATAATACATATATATGCATTTTATATATGTATTATATACAATTATATATATATATATCTGTACTTAGGATTTGAATGTGGCAATAGTCTCTGTGAAATTGTTATCGGTGAGCAAATGTGGTATCTAAAATCTGTGTGCATCAACTCATCGTTTCTTCACTATATGTCTGCAAAATAGAAATACCTATAACTGCACTATTGCATACAGATGGCATGGGGCGGGGGGGGTGGGGGGGTGAAGCATTTCTAGAATTGGAAGTATATAGCCCATAAGAGCTAAGAACCCACTCAGGATTGTACTAACCAGGAGGGACTTGTCTCCCAGTTGTCTGGGCAAGATTTATGAGATTTTAAAAATAAATCAATTTCCAGGCTCCTTAGCTCCCCAGGCCTTTCTTGTTGCATTTAAATAACATGCACCCTCTGCTGGTCACCCAAAGAAACAACAGCCGATTGATATGCTGCTTTCGGGAAGTGGGATGTGATAATCCCTAGTCAATCAATCAATCAATCGTATTTATTGAGCGCTTACTGTGTGCAGAGCACTGTACTAAGCGCTTCTAACCATTAAAAAAGGCTGGACACCATTGGTTTACGAACTTCAGTTTGCTCTGAATCTTGATGCTGGGAGGGTGTTTTAACAATCCACCAAATGACATGCTATTTTGTAAGCCCAGAGCAAGTGACCTACTGCCGTGCAGGCAGGAAGACTGCACTAAATGTTTTTGGATGCCCAAGATGACAGAGCATTTGCAATGAAAGATCCTCATTTTCACCTTCCCAATCTGGATTCCCGTAGGAATGGCCCAGAAAGGCTGAGGAGGATAGTCTTTCCCGCTCAAGATTATTTGTGTTACCACTGTCCACTTGTTAAAGCACCAATGTCCTAAGGCAATAGGGGCTATTTAGATGCTCAGGCACCCATTATTTGAGAGTTTTTCACTGATATTCGGTACTTTTTATTGAGTATGTCTTGGCTGCTCTATTCATAGCTAAACATATTTCGGGAAAAACATACAGCCCCCAGGATTTCTGGCTTCCAGAACTTTATCAAGACTTCGCTTAAATGGATAGGGTGTTATGAGACAATTAGTATTATGGCATTAACTAGTCTTACACATTTATTTTAAAAGAAAGCTGATTCTTTTTAAATGCAGAAGAGAAAAAGAATAGCATTTGGGCCAATCAAGTTCATTCGAGAAAATAATGGTACCATTAGGTCAACTACTGAAGCAATGTCTCTTAGAACAGCAAGCTCCCACACTGCTAATATACAATTAACCTTAATATAAGCCAAATTACTTGAACCCTTCCACACAGGAAGAAGCTGCAATAGTCTGAAGAACACCTAGGAAAATTTGGCAAGAGCCTTTTCTAAATGTGGCATGAAAGGTTTAGCAGGCACCAGGATAAGGAAAGGTCATAAAAGCTTCATTATCTCCCTTCAAGTCGACAAACGCTTTCTTCTGCCCAGAGGAACAGAACTTGACATGCAGTAACACCAAAAAAAAAAAATACCATAATTATAATTACCCGGGCTGTGGAGCTACAAGAAGAGGGGGCATTTCGCATACATGCCAAAATGTCTACGGGAGGACAGGGAGCCTAAGACTGCATCCAATCATGTAGTGACCATGGGTAGTGGGGAAATTATGAAGGGCAAATGTAAGGTACATTTTGCCCTGTTGCAGAAGGGTACAGGGGGTTAAGCAACTTATTCAAGGTCACTGAGCAAGTCAGTAGCAGAGACAGGATTGGACAATAAATCGTCCATTTCCCAGTTCCTGCCCATCTCGCCATCCTATTCTCTCTCCCTACACATCCTTAGATTCTGTTGCTTCCCAACCTGCAATGTATTTTTAAATCTGTCTCCCTAGCTAAACTGTAAATTTTTTTTAGGGCATGGATTGTTGTCTATTTACTCCCCCTGGTTCTCTGCACATAGTAAGGGCTCAATAAATAACACTGATTCATTGATTTGATTGAAAGCCCACTAACTATGGCTATTCTTCAAAGTTTAGTCCTGAGTCCTCTACTGTCTCATTTTACCCTCATTCTCAGGAGCACATCTGCTAACATGGTTTTACCTATCGCCTCTAAACAGATCGGCACCTTTAGCCCTGAAATCTCAATGGCTATACAATCTCATGCTTCCTCTTGCCTTCAGGTCATCTCCATCTACAGGGCCACTTACACTATAAATGGCCAAGAATAAAAGCAAATGCCTTATCTTTCCTCCTAAGCTCTTTCCTCTTGTTAATTTTCCTTTCATTGTTGGTATAGCACCATTCTTCCAGTTGCTAAAGGTCACAGCCCTCATGTCATCTTTGACTACTCTCTCTCTCTCACTTACCTCCCACAATCAATGTCCTTTCAGTTCTTTCACTTTGTCACATGATCTACTCCTTCCGATCCAGTCCCTATGCTTCAGCTAAGCTTACAACCACCACCCTGGCACAGACTCCCATCACCTGCAGGGTAGGCTACTGTAATGCAATTCTTGCTGCTCTTTTCAGTTTCCAGCTTAATCTACATACACCTGCACAAGCTGTTGTCTTTTTACAAAGCTGTTCGGGGCACATCACTACCCGAAAACGTCTCCCATGGCTCCTCATTAATTTTTGAACAATACAGAAATCCCTAATCATCAATTTCACCTCTCTCAATCAGCTGGCTCTTTCCTACCTCAGTTTTTTCTTCTCCCACTACACCCAAGCTTGGGCTCTTTGCTCCTAAGTAAACCTCTCAAGACACTCCTCCCTCCCATCTGTTTCAAGTCTGATCCATTGCTCAATGTGTTCCTCCCCCAACCCACAACATCTCTTTGCTTTGCCAAACCACATTTCACCCACTCCTTAGAAGTCCTCCTAAATAAGACCTCAAAGTACGGCAATTCGTTTGGCAACAGGGTCATGGTAATAGAATAAATACCATATCACCTAGTTAGGTTCACATTATTTTAAAGGGGGAAGGCTTTTATGGGAGACTTTTTGGCATCGAGCTGAGCCACCTGCAGAGACTCACGAGAGCTGGCTGGGAGAGTACTAAGAAGTGGATTTGGTCCCAGTGAGCTAGGGGCCTGAATGCAGTGTGCCAAGCAACCAGCCAGTCACTAGCAGAGGTATTTGCTCCAGCAATGAGCTAGCATGATTCTGGAGGAGGGGAGTACAGGGAGAGGTCCATGCTCCTGCTGCTTCCATTCGGTCTTTCAGCTGGGAGAGCAGAGGGGAACTGCAGGCTACCCCCATGCCATGCCTGTATGAGGGGACTTTTACTTCCACCCCTGCTCCTCCCCCAAATTCTTGGCCATCTTATTTCACGAATGAATCTGCTTTTTGTTACTGATTTATTACTTGAGTTTGTTACTCCTATCACTTTCCTCTTTCTACAATTGTACATTTCAATTCATGTCTATTGCCTCCCCCTTGAGACCTCCTCCAGGGCAAGCTCCTCCAGGGCAGGAATCACATTATTTTTACATTTTTTGTGCTTTGCTTATAGTAGGTGCTTAATAAATATTGTTCGTACTGATACTAAATACACTAAACACTGGCCTTCGCATGAAAAATATCTGGACAAATTGGATCTGGATAACTTTGGCTTCAGTTATCCTGATATACCAGGCAAAAAAATTCCATCTGAAATACCCAAACAATCAAGGCCAATTCACCTTTTGGGAGCCTGAATTCGGTGGATAATTTGCATTTGTAGCTCCAGCTCCCATTGTGCTTGTCTCCCTGATCACCTGAGGCACATGAATGTCTGGACCAAGGTTCTTCTCCAAGAGGATGAAGACGAGCTATAACTAAACCCACCCACAAAGAGCATGTTCCAAGAGGAAACTTCCCTAGAGTTCAGATGGATTATGCCAATTCCCTGCTGCCATTCCAAGAAGCCCCTCAGCCAGTTTACCTCAGCCAGCCGTGAATGCTTGTGGACATTTTCCCCCTTCTGGACGCTGGGGGCCAGTTGCTGCAGAACTCCCCTGCTGCTTGTCAGTGCTCTCGTCAGGCGAGCAAATTTTCCCCAACCTGGAGGGAATAAAATAGAGATCATACCATCAACAAATCGATTGCATTGCTCACAAAAAAATGATTATCTTTCGGGCAGGAGGACATTCCCTGTGGACATAGTTTTGGGGACAAAGCCAAAACTGCTCCCTGGAATGTAATCCTCTGGTTAAGGCAACCCTATAAGTCTCCAAAAGGGGCCTGGAAACCATTCTCTAGACTCAGGTCCCACCGCACTCCAGCTCATATACTCTATCCCAGTTAAGCTCACTTTCTTGTTGTTTCTCTCAGTGTCCTCTGCGCCTCTGTCCAAAGCTGACCCATATGCGCTGAACAGCTTCACTCTTCCTGGCTGCCATACCAAATCCCTTCCCCCTTTTAAGGCTTCACCTTCTTGGGGAAGCTTTCTCAATGTTACAACTATAATAAGAGTGTCCCTACCAGGTGTGACTGAGCCAATAGGAAGCAGCAATTCTACCACCCTACTGGTGTCCTGAACAGTAGAACATAGGAGGCACAAACAGCCACTCGACACATAATGTGTGACACATAATGTGTCTGAGACTAACCTAATTATGACCAAACTTTACCTTTCAAGTCCCAAGCAAATCAGACCTGCACAGTCCATGCTAGCTTCAGGTCTTTGTCAGCCCCATGGACCCTAAGGGGACTGGCGGTCCCAATCTGAATAGCTGTCCAACTCAGTCAGAGCTAGTCTCTACAGGGAAACCAGAACTACAAGGGGAGAGGCAAAGTGTACCCCTAATCTCAACAGCAACATCAACTATGACCTTCCAAAGGGAACCTAGGTTTTTTAAATTTATCCATCCGTCTCCAGAAAGGACCTTGCCTATCTCAAAGGAGAGCATCTTTCCTGTTTCAAAGACCTCCAGAGTCAACAGGCCAATCCACTGTTCAACAACCCCTGCTGTTCCTCATAAATAATGGCAGTTCATCAGCTGGTCCAGGAGACCAGGATCCCCTCAAACACCAGACTCAAGTACCTGGCTTGACTGCAGTGTTTTGGGCCTCAGCTAGATCCCCAGGATTTAGGAAAAGATATAGAGAATTACTGGACACAAGACCAAAGAGTAAAGGAAGCCAGAATCTGTCTTGAAACCACAGCGAAAACCAGGGCTAATAAATATTTCTTTAAGCCTTGAAAAAATATTCTATAGTGTGAAACAGTGACCTGGACAGGCCAAACTTTAGTCCTGCGTGCAATTTCATGGCAGACTCCCAGCTAGAAACTGGTGAATTGGGCAATGCTCACTGGAAAGATGATCTTTAGAAAAACCTTAGAGTTACGACTGTGCAACTTTTGCAAGCACAGGAAGAGTAGGTATTCATCTTTTCAGGGGCAAGGGTGGCTACCCTACCTGAAATTCTGAACTTCAAATGCAAAAGCTGGAGAAGCTATGTGAGTATTTTGATTTCAGTAAGCAGAGAAATTGGATCACTCAGGAAACACATCCAAACATTTACACAGGGCTACAACTGTGGGATTTCTTTTGAAGTCAGTAGGAGGTGTGGAGCAAAGCCCCTTCATGAGGCTTTAAAATCTAACCTATTATGAGCCACTGAGAAAAATGTTTACAGGAATTTGTTAGTGAAACACTAGCACCCATTAAAAGAGAAACTTCTAGGGCTCTTTCTCAAATGTGCACGAAATTGCTGAATTGACATTTGCAGAAAGTACCAACTACAAATTTAGAATAAAATGGGGGAAGAGCTGGAGAAGATGTTCATGCAAATACCAGAAAGAATCTAATTCTCTTCCCCTTGGAGAGGGGAAGAGACCTGCCTCCAACCCAGACACTTCCCTCCTGCCAGCCCAAAGGCAAGGATTAGGACCTGAACCTCCCCCAGGTGCTTAGTACAATGCTCTGTATTCAGTAGGTGCTCAAGAGATGGAATTGATCTAAAGAAGTTGGAAGTCAGTAGGCACCTGTAATAGCAGCATGTAGTAAAAAGCTCCTGATGCGTATGGACATGAATATCTGAGAATATGCTTTCTCTAGAAACTGAGATCAGCAGGCCTGGGCTGCTCCGGATGGGAGGAAAAGGGATCTGAAAACTGTCAGAGGGATGCCCCCTGGGATTCCTCGTGGGTTTCTACAGGGTGGAGAAGAGAGAAATTCACTCTTTGTTATGTGTTAAGTGCTCACTGGGTGCCAGGGACTGTACTAAGGACAGGGGTATAGACAAACCTATCAGGTTGGACACAGTCCCTGTCCCAAATGGGGCTCAAGGACTTATTCCCCACTTTACAGATGAGATAAACAAGGCACAGAGAAGTTGAGACTTGCTCAAGGTCACACAGCAGACAAGTGGCAGAGCTGGGTTTAGAACCCAGGTTCTTCCGATTCCCAGGCTCACGCTCTCTCCACTAGGCCATTCTGCTCCTCCAATTTCCTCTCTAACTTTGCGCAGGCACTTAGTTTCTCAACATCTGAGTGAGCCCAAACTCAAGCCCCAGAAGAGGGCCTGGCCAGAGACAGAGGAGGAACCAAAAGTGCCCTAACTCCTGAAGGAAGCCAATTTTTCATTTTGAGTGGAGAGGAATCCTTAGGCAGAGCCTCGGGTGATCGCAACATCGAGGCAGGTAGGGCTTTGCAAAAAGGGGAGAAAAAGGGGGGCAAGGGAGGCGAAGAGAAGAGAAGGGAAAAGAAAAGGGGCCTTTTCTAGAAGAATATGAGAGGGGGAAAGGTAAAGGAAGGTAAAGGTGCTCACTCCCTCCCATGCTTCCCCCCAGCCCCTTACACCACAACTTTTCTAACCCCTCAGTCTGCGATTCCACAAGAACGAGCCATTATTTATTTACTCACGCCATTCCTGTTCCCTGGCCTGTGCAGGCACCCTGAAGGATCTAGCAGGGATCATGGGGTCCCATTAGTGACATGTAGGGCACAGGACCTGGCAGTCCATTGCAGCTGGTCTGGCCCTGCGGGCCAAATCCCATTGTGGTGACCTTCGTCCTCATCTTCAGTGAATCCTTAATGCGGCCTGAATGGGCCGAGTGGGGATGGAGGTGATGGGCAGAGCCCTAGGAGCAAGGTGGCCTGGCTCTGGACACCTGTGAGGATAGTGAATGGTGGCAGTAGTCATAATGTCCTTCTTTGGCCAGCAAAGGGGAACGAGGGAGAAACAACATTTTGGCTCCATCTCAGGTCCCTTTCTGGCTCTGGGGTCCACCCTACACCCAAAATCTATAAGTCAAAGCAAATGGCCTTAACCCCTCATTTTCAATCCCCTGGGTGGTATCCATGGAATTTAGACCTATGTACTCCAGTATTTTCTAGGTTCAGGTCACCGCCCCTTCTGCACTCCTTTGGTGCCTGGGGAAAGATCTGACTACCACAATAGAGAATGCAGGAGCTACTTCTCCCTCTGAAGTCAGAATGTTTGGATGGGTGGAGAGGAGCACCCCTGGAGAAGTTCATTACTCACACCCACCATGGCATAAGGGGACATTCAAGCAGGGAAATAATCACTTTCCACTAGGGGCAATTAAACTGGCATATTTCCAGGAATTTTCTTTTTCATTCAACTGCAAAGTTAAAAAAAAAAACAGCAGGTAAATCTGTATATGGTAGTCTGGATGCCAGACCTCAAAAAGAGACTGGATTATTGTAGGCAATATTGTGAGGCTCTTAAATTTGAAAACAATTATCTTCAATTTCCTAAATTTGGAATGTTACTACAACAAGTGAAACAGTGAGTGTTTACTTTAGCAAATGGAGCAGTGAATGCTTTTTTGGTAATTTTTTTCTCTGGCTAAACAAATACTCAAAAAGCACATCTCCCTGAAGGCCTACAGAGCAACGTTAAGGCACCCTTGCTTAATTTCAAGTAACAAACTCTAGCCCTGCACAATATCCAAATCTTGATTTTGAAGTGGGGGTCTCTATAGGAGAATGATGACACTCAGGCAATAAATCAGCCTGCCGGTTTAGGCTTTAATTAAGCTTTTCGTAACATTTTCAAAATTAGTTTTTCGGCTTGAGTCCTCATTTGAAAAAAAAATGGATTGGGAAAGTAAAAATTGGATTAAACTGGGTAAAACCCTAAAATTTAATACTCTATTTCTGCAATAAGTTTTATTGGGTAATATAAATGTCAGTACAGAGAGACAACTGAGGAGATTTAAATAAGGCTTGGGTCAGTGCGGCCAGTAATGCTGACCAAGGTGCTGAACACATAACTAGGCAGTACTGGATCATGTCGCTGTGCCAGAGGAGATGGAAAAATGAATCAGGCACACAGTGAAGTCTTTCAGTCTCAGAGATCATTTTTTTTACTCTCAGTTAGGTATCCCTGTTTTTGGAATTGCAGTTTTTTTCCACTGTATGTACAACAAAGTCTTGGGGTTGCTTTAAAGTTTGTTCTAAAGCTGAATGTTCTATGTACAAGGAAGAACAAGAAGATTTGGACAATTGCCATGTCAATTTTGATCAATCTGAACCTGTTCTTTGGGCACAAGGACTACATAATTGCAACAAACTCTCTAAAACTGGCAATTTTAAAAAATATCATATATATATTCCTCTACTTGACAGAGAAAACCTGGAGCCATGGGAAATATGAATTTCAATTCAATAATGAATGTGAAGAAAAGAGTTAAGTGTGAGAAGTTGGATGACAGCAACAGTACATAAATCAGAAGCTACTTATGAGATTGTGCAGTAGTACCAGAAAAGACTATTCATTCTGGAATTAATACTGCTCTTCTCACCTCCCAGTATCCTTTACCCTAATAGAATCATTTCATGTTTATTCATTGATCATTATGTTTCCTGAGGACCTCTTTAGGCCTTTTATACAGTTTCACTACATCCTTTGCAATCATTTATTCCTATGGCCACTTTGGTAGAGTGGGTTGGAGCTCCCACAGCTGCCTCTATTTTAGACAAATGACTTACCACTTACCCAAGTTATACTCACTGAGTCAGAAACAGGAATTCATGGGCGTCTAGTCCTAAGCACTAGCCACTTCACTTTACAGGCAGTACTAAGCATCACAGATATCAGTACTTGGCAGCTGACTCTGGACATCCCACCTGAGACTGTTAGGTTCTGGTGGAGCTATTACCTCCTAGATGCCATCTCTGGAGAGATCAAACTGCTAAATTTAGATTCCAGACATCTAGAGTAAGCCCAGAGATACCTCCACTGTAGTAATTTAGGGCTGTTATTTGGCTGAAGATGAAACTCATGGTTTGGATGCTTTAGAAAGGGGATAAATGTCTCCTTGGGGTCCAAAGCACCCTGAGTAGTTCTGCCGTCCTTCAGGAGATTCCCATATTGTCAATTATTAATTACACGGTACTATAGACATTGATTCTCAGCTAGCTAGGATCTTGGGGCAGGACTCTCCACAGAAAATCTAGAAACCTCCTGGCTTGTCCTCTTATCCACCCAAATTTACTCTTCTCTCTGAGCTCTTTCCCACCTTCCAGTGAAGATGCTAATGGGCAAAGATGTGGACACGAGGAATAGCTTTGAGAGGGTACAGAAAAGAGGAATGAAAATATTAAAGGGATGAAAAGGGCTGGAGCATTTTAACCAGAAAAAGAAAAGAGAAAAATGACAAAGTTCAGTAGTCCCCAGGCATTCACAGACTTTTTATGTTCAGTTTCACCTCTTCAAGGTTGGTTGGAACCACATTCATGACTGCTGCCGCGATGGTGGGTCCTAGCCTCATCTCCAGCCCCTCTGCTGTCTTTGGTTATCTGCGGCCTTAGTTCCGCCTCTCCAGGGGCTGGCAACCCACCTCCCCGACAGCCCAGAAAACTCAGAATGACGTGAGTTGATCAATCAACTTGTTTGAGGGGGTTTCTCCAACCAATTCCCTGTAAATAGCATGACACGCCACTCGTCTAAGTGCTATCTTCTTGTTACCCATTCCTACAGTGGTCAAACAAAATAAAATGCCCTTACGTTGCAGCAAGATAATTCAGTTTGGTATAAGGGAGAACTTTCTGATTGCTACACTCCTCTCTCCTAGGAGCTCTTTTGTAAAAGAGTAGACAACGATGTGACTTGGATGGAGACAGGAGGATGGACGAAAGGATTCAACTTTGACTCTAGGGTTCTATTAGGAGGGAGCAGTTAATGCTCTTTCATCAGCCTTCCAAAGAAATGAGGACACTTCAGTCTACCCTTCCTCAAGAAAGAGAGGTTAAATGAAGTAAGGTTCTTGCTTTTTGAAGAGTAATCCTGGGTGAGCCTCATTACATAACATTCATCTACCCCCGCTGGTCACATTAAAATAAATCAATTGAAGGCTTTGTGCCAGGTAAAATATATTTTCTGTGGCACATTTAGTAAAATAGATCTCATAATTGTACCAAAGCCTTAAAAAGACACAAAGAATATTTAATGAAAAAACTGCATGCCCTGGCATTGTACTGTTTGAGATCCTTTCATTTAAAAATACAGTATTTTGAGGACAGGTTTTCAAGGATACATGACAGTAAGTGTAGCCAACCTTAAAATTTTGATTTACATATTTAAAACCCTTTTTCAACAGTGCTTACTCATTCTGAAACCCTAAAATGCAATAAATGGTCCTGAATCCATCTGCATGTAACACTTACTTTACAGAACAATAAGTTTAATCAGAAGAGTAGCTCAAAGCAGGGTTCACTGGTGCATTCAGTGATGTATTCTAGGCAACTAGACGATCAAAATTTTGGTTGTTATCTTTTCTAGTTGTATTTGTGATGCGCTTACTGTACATCAAGCCCTGTTCTAAGCTCTGGGGTAGATACAGGTTTATCAGGTTGGACACAGTCCCTGTCCACAAGGGGCTCACAGTCTAAATTGGAATGAGGAGGATTTAATCCCACTATACAGAGTCAGAGGTCATGGGTTCAAATCCCAGCTCCACCAATTGTCAGCTGTGTGACTCTGGGCAAGTCACTTAACTTCTCTTTGCCTCTGTTGCCTCATCTGTAAAAAATAAGGATTAAGACTGTGAGCCCTCCATGGGACAACCTGATCACCTTGTAACTTCCCCAACGCTTGGAACAGTGCTCTGCACATAGTAAGCGCTTAATAAATGCCATTATTATTATTATTATTATCAGCCAAAATGAATTATTTTCTGAGGTGGAAACATTCCATTGAAACAGACACCAACGAAAAGGCTTCCTCCAGGAGGCCTTCCCAGACTGAGCCCCCTCCTTCCTCTCCCTCTCCCCCTCACCCCCCCGCCTTACCTCCTTCCCCTCCCCACAGCACCTGTATATTTGTATATATGTTTATGGATTTATTACTCTATTTTATTTGTACATGCTTATTCTATTTATTTTACTTTGTTAATATGTTTTGTTTTGTTGTCTGTCTCCCCCTTCTAGACTGTGAGCCCACTGTTGGGTAGGGACCATCTCTATATGTTGCCAACTTGCACTTCCCAAGCGCTTAGTACAGTGCTCTGCACACAGTAAGTGCTCAGTAAATACGATTGAATGAATACAGATGAGATAATTGAGGCACAGAGAAGTAAGGGACTTGCTCAAAGTTCACAAAGCAAGCAACGGGCACAGCCAGGATTACAACCCAAGGTCTCTGATTGCCAGGCCCATGCTCTTTCTACTAGACCACACTGCTAACGCAGAATCTCATAAAACTCTAAGATGGCAAATGCCTTGAGACGAGGTGGTTCTGAAGCCCAAACAGTGCAGGTACCCACTCCATCCCACATTTCTTTCAGCTACTTTTCACTATACTTAGGAACTATAACTCTGACTTACTGGGCTAGAATCTACTCCAGTGTGATTCTCCCCCAAACTCTATCCCCACTGTTGTTACCAACCCAAAAGTCCTAGATGGGGGAGACCCCGGAACTCAGACAAAAAACCCCATCAGACATTATGGCCTAAAACCTTGTCCAACTTTGCCAAGAGAGCTAAATCTGTAACTGAAACAGGAAGAGTGACAAGATGGAATCCAGCTTCCCCAGTACCCAAATGCCCTTCATGTGGAAGGGTAAATGAACATGATCACTTTCTTTGAAAGGAATGCTGAGGGCACTAATAAATATTCATTCCAACAGCCAGGATTTGTTCGTGCTGCCTCAGAATCCAGTGCTTCTGATCACATTAGCTATTAGTAAAATTAATTGAAAAGGCTTGGCTGGAACACTTTTCTTTTGGGTAACCAGCCACTGAAGACATCCCAGAACTAGCATGGCCCTCACTCTAAGTTCAAAGTCACTTAATTGGGGTCTGAGGAACTAGGGGGATTTATTGGAGGTTTTACTGACTTCTCTATCAAGGGAAGGTTCAAGAAAGAGTAAAATGTACTCAACTGACATCCAGTGCCAAGTCTCGGCTCTGGAGTCCAGGGTTCAGACTCTGTGCTCGTTCCAGGGTAACAAGCACACTGCCCCCACAGATAGAGTTTAATTCTTCGTTGCCATGTTTGGATTTCCCTGGCAACATCAAGTGCTTTACGAGTACACCCCAGGAAAAAATGAACATAAAATGTATTGGTATAAATCAGAATTACAAACCTTTACATGAATCATCCTCAATTGGCTGTTTGAAAGCAGTTATGTCACTGAAAGTGCAAAGAAATAAAACCACTTTATCCTGTTCATTTCGAATTGGAGCAATTTTCACAAAGAACCACACAGGTGTCCCTGAAAAGAATATCAAAAGATTGGTCAGTGATTTGCATTTTCATTAAAGGTGCTGCATGGAGGCAAAGGTTCTGGGAATTGAATAGGCAAAGATATTAATTTATGATGAAAACCAGCTCTCAAATCCTTTAAATGTGCCCCTAAAGCATAGCTACTTTGGCTTTTCCTGATGAAATTATTAACAATATTTGAACGAGCTATTTAGATAGTGATTTCCTGGACCACAATGATTTTTATAAAATTGATTTCAGTAACTATCCCAATACTTCTAAAGCAGATGGCAAGTCTCCATCACCCAGATGGAGAAACTGGGATATAGGAAGTGCAGAGGACTTTATAATCACAGAGGGTGATGGGGAAAGTGAGGAATAGAATCCAGATCTCCTGAATCCAAAATGACTGCCCCCAGCCAACAAATTCAACCTTCACACATTTCAAACTATTGCAAAATGTACCGAATGCACAGTTCTATAGGGCACTCCCCAGGCCTCTGTTTTTGAAGCTACACCAAATGAAGATGCTGTGGAAATGAAATGGAAGTTGTGGGTTATCATTCCCAGGTGAAAATACTATCAATGGCATTTATTGAACACTTACTAAGTATAAAACACTACACTAAGCCTTAGGAGAGTACACTAGAATAGAGTTGGTATAAGCACTACAAGGAGCTTATAGTCTAGAGGATTAATGATAGGATATAAAAAGGGAGGAGACTGAATGTACGGGATGGGGGAAAGGAAGAGGAAGAGAGGGGGATATCTCTCTAGAAGAGTCACTGTGACCTTAACTTCAGCAAAGCAACTTTGAAAAGGAAAAGTTGCACATGTGGGCTCATCCTATCTCCCCCATTAAGGCTTGGCCATGTCTTCTTCCTAATACTTCATCATGCCAAAAAAAAAAACAAAAAACAAAAAACAGGGTTAGACCCAAGGTGGGTCTTCAGTGTACTAACTTCATCACAAGCACTTAGTACAGTGCTCTGCACCCAGTAACTGCTCAATAAATACAATGATTGAATGACCAATGTGGGACCAAGGTTGAGCCTCTGTTCAGTAGAAACAAGACTCTGATTTACAGAGACAGCAGGGGCAGGTATTGTTCCCACTGTAATTCATTCTACGCCCTTACACCTAAGATTCAGAATTATTGTCTCAGGGAGCTCTTCATCCTGCCCCCTCCCAGGCCCACTGGCTTCAGCAATCACGCCTCCGTGTATGGTTTCCACATCTACTTCTTGAGCCCTGACCTCTCATCTGACCAGCAATTCTGCATCTTCTGATGCCGTCAGGCCATCTCCCGCCAGCAGCTAAAACAGTGTCTAAAACAGAACTCCTCTTTCCCCATAACCCCATTCCTCCTAACTTTTCCATCCCAAAAAGACTAGACTGTGAGACCATTGTGGGCAGGGAATGTCACTGTTTATCATTGATTTGTACTTTCCCAAGTACAGCAGGCACTTAATACAATTGAATTCTTGTCCCAGGAGCCTGCACTTCAGGGACATCCTCAATCCTCACTGACTTTGAACACTCCCATTCAATCTATTGCCAAATCCTTCCAGCTCTTCCAACACATCATCTCCCATATCTGTCCCTTCCTGGCCAACCAAACTGCTACTACCCTGATACAAGCTCTGGTCATATCACAGCTAGACTTGGCATCACTCTCTTCACTGGTCTCCCTGCTTCCAGCTCTCCCCATTCCAATCTATACTTCTCACTGCAGCACGGATCATCTTCTTGACATGTCACTCAGCCCACATCTCTCTCATCCTCAAAACTCTTTTTTCTCCCTGTATCTCTCTGTATCAAACAAAAACTCCTCACAACCTGCTTCAAGGCACTCCATCAAATTGTCCCACCTTGCCTAACAGCTTTCTTCCCCCCATTACCCACCTCACACTCTCTGCTCCTCCCAAGCCAACCTCAGAGCTATACCTTGCTCTCGACTCTCCCACCACCGTCCCCTCACTGCTCTCCTAGCTTGGACCTCTTCTTCCACTGCAAATCTGATGGACTCTCCCTCTCCCCACGTTCAAAACCCTCTTAAGATCCCACCTCCTTCTGCGAGCCTTCCTCACGTAATTTCTCAGGATCCTAAGACTTAGAAATCCATCAGTTGACTCCAGTACTGATGAATTTGTTTATAACCACCTTCGGCCCTTTTGTATATATACTTATTCAATTGTTTTGGCTATTTTAGATGTAAATTTTTTAATTGTATATGTCAAGTGCTTATTATATGCCAGGCACTGTACTAAGCCTTGGAGTAGACATAAAGTTCGACACAGTCCATGTCCCAAATGGGGCTCACATTCTTAATCCCCATTTTACTGATGAAGTAACTGAGTGACTTGCCCAAGCTCATAGCAGGCAAGGCGCAGAGTTGGGACTGGAACCCAGGTCTTCTGATTCCCAGGCCGGGGCTCTTTCCATTATGCCACGCTGTGCTCACTTTATATCTGTTTCCCCCATTACGGTGTAAACTCCTTATGGGCAGGGGACAGGTCATTTACTTTACTTCTTTATACTGTACTTGCCAAGCACTTGGTATAATAAACTGCACCAAAAGGGCACTTGATAAATGCTAAGGGTACTATACCATCAGGCTAGACCTGTGGTAAATGCTCCCTAATTCCCTAACAACATTCTGGCCAAAATGTGTAATGAAAACATAGGTTATGGCAAAAATGAATGTACAGATGCTTTGCAGCAACACATGACTTCCTTATATCTATCTTTTTTAGGATATGCTACCAATACTGCTGTCATTTTAAAGATTTTAAACTGAGGCACAGAGCAGGTTGCTTTTCTCCACTAACCCAAATGACTCTTTCTCTATTGAACAGAGAAAGCCATAGGTAGTCAATCCTTTTTGAGCTAATCATTGTGCTAAACAGGGAAGAACAGGTGTATGAAAAACCAATGAGCTGAAAAACCTTGACACTAAACCAAGCCACTGTCTGAGAACAGTAAGATGAAATTACTTATGTGAAGGGTAGGGAATGTATTTTTCTTTTCTATTGGTTGACCGTTCAATTGGCATAAATTGAATCACTAAGGAAACAAAGCAACTACTTGAAAATCGTAGTTAAACACACACATCTTAGTTTAAACAAATAAACAGACACAATCAGTCTGGCAGGGGGCTAACATTGAAGCTGCTGCTCATTGTTTTTGATGGGAAATAGGTCTCTTCTTGACAGGCTTGTTTCTCTCACCATTTGTGAACCTGCGATAAGCTAGACTTGTGCGGCACCCAAACTATCCAGGGAGCTGGGCAGCTGCCACGTTCAAACAAGAACTGGAGAGCACTTCAGGTACCTCAGATGGAAAACTGGTATTTTAGGATTTGTGAGAGGGGTCTCAAAGGGTAACTGACACTGACCAAGGGGCATTTTCAACTGAATAGTTGTTACCACGTAGGGGAAAAGAAGAGGTGATGAGATTCAATGGCCGAGCACAGGAAAAGGGTTGGGTTGGAGTCAGTTTCATTTTATGTACCTGCCACAGATACATGAGTGCTTTATAGTAGTAGAGTTGTAACACATACCTGACTTCTCACTTTTCGCTTCCTTGGAAGGTACCATTACTCTCCGTAGCACCGGGTTCAGTACTTTACACTCAGTTGATCCTCAATAAATATGGGAAATTGATTTTAATGGTATTTGTTAAGTGCTTACTATGTGCCAAACATTGTTCTAAGCAATGGGGAATCAATCAATCGTATTTATTGAGCGCTTACTGTGTGCAGAGCACTGTACTAAGCGCTTGGGAAGTACAAGTTGGCAACATATAGAGACAGTCCCTACCCAACAGTGGGCTCACAGTCTAAAAAGGGGGAGACAGAGAACAAAACCAAACATACTAACAGAATAAAATAAATAGAATAGATATGGACAAGTAAAATAAATAAATAAATAGAGTAATAAAAATGTACAAACATATATACAAATATGCAGGTGCTGTGGGAAGATATGTTAGATGGGATACAGCCCCTATCCTGCATCAGACTCACAGTCTAAGTATGAGGGAGAACGGGTATTTAATCCCCATTTTAAAGCTGAGGAAACAGAGGCATAGAGAAGTTAAGTGATTTGCCCAAGGTCACTCAGCAAGCAAGTGGGACAGCCAGAATTAGAACCCAGATCTTCTGAATCTCAGGCCCGTGCTCCTTCCTCCAGGCCATGCTGCTTCTCATTCTGAAAAGTGTTTTCAGCAAGAATACATTTCCCACCTCTGGGCCTTATGGGCCACTCTTAGCAAGAGTGAACTGAGGCCAAGTGGAGACAGTAAAGCAATCTTTACAGGTAGACAGACCAGGCCCTTTGTTCAGATCTCCGGGAATTACAAGGTATGGCTCCCTCCCTCTAAGGAATTTACAGTCTAATGGTGGGGGCAAGACAGAAAAATATACAAGTATATGAACCTAAACTATAAGTGACAGAAGCACAAAAACATAAAAAGGACTAAACAAAACAATCAAATATATAGAAAGGTTCATAAATTTCTAAGTGACAAGCAGGGAGCATATTCCCCACCAAGATGCAATCACCTGTTTTGAAGCACAAGAAAATACAAGAAAAGAACATTAAAGTATTTTAAAACCAAGAAACCCCTTACATCATAAAGAGTTGATGAAACCAACTGGCAGAGCAAAATAAACAGTGAAAGCTGAGCTCCATTAGTCACGCACCCCATTGTGTCCCAATACTGCAGGAGGCTTCGCACAGTGGAGAACTCATTCACCATATGTGCCGCAATACCTAAGCCCAGCAGGGTAAGGAGGGGACGAATTCTGCATTTATCATCATCATCATCATCATCATCAATTGTATTTATTGAGCGCTTACTGTGTGCAGAGCACAGTACTAAGCCCTTGGGAAGTACAAATTGGCAACATATAGAGACAGTCCCTGCCCAACAGTGGGCTCACAGTCTAAAAGTCCAGTAGGGTTTCCCTGATAGGTGGCTTGAAGGCCATGAAAGCTGGGCTAGTGCAGGTAAGTGGGAATTAATAGAATATTAGACCTTAATCCATTTACCTTGTAATTACCCAAGTGCTTCGCATTTAGTCAGTGCTTAATACCATAATTAAAGGATCCTAAAAAATTACAAAGTCCTGGTCTTCAGCCTAAACTATCCCAGAGATAGTCAGGAAATTATTATTAGTAGACGTAATTAAACTACTATTTGTTAAACATTACTATGTGCCAAGCACTGTCCTAAGCACTGGAGTAGATCAGTTTTATTTATTGAACATTTACTGTGTGCAGAGCACTATAGTAAGCACTTGGGAGAATACAACACAACAATATGACATATTCCCTGCCCACAATGAGCTTTCAGTCTACAGTCTAGATACAACATGATCATGTTGCACCCAGTTCCTGTCCCACATGGGGCTCACACTTTAAGTGGGAAGGATAACAAGTATTGAATCCTTATTTTACAAATGAGGAAACTGAGGCATAGAGAACTTAAGTAACTTGCCAGGATTAGAACCAAGGTCCTCCGCCTCCCAGGCTCAAACTCCTTCTGCTAGGCCACACTGCTTCCCTTTCATTTTTTACATCTAAATTGCTTGCTTTTTCTAAGCACTTCCTGTGACTGAAATTTAAGCCCATTTCCTCTCATAAAGTTCTCTTTGAAGACGGCACAGCTCCTTATAATAAATCAGAAAAATTTAAGTCCTGATCTATAAGGTGAAGTCCTAAGACACAAAATAATTTGGTGTCAAGAAACAGCTCTGTACAAATAGAAGTACTGAGCAGGATCCTCACTCATCAGTCAGTGAGAGACTTTATTAGAATCTAGTAAATGTCTATTTTTTTAAAATGGCATTTGCTAAGCACTTACTATGTGCCAGGTACTATACTAAGTACTGGGGTAGATGCAAGGTAATCCTGCCGGACACAGTCCATGCCCCGCATGGGGCTCACAGTCTTAATCCCCATTTTACAGATGAGGTAACTGAGTCCCAGAGAAGTTAAGTGACTGCCTAAGGTCATAAAGCAGACAAGTGGCAGAGCTGGGATTAGAACTTAGGTCCTCTGATTCCCAGGCCCATGTTCTTTCCAATAGGCCATAACGCTTCTCAATCTTTCATCAACTCCAACTTTCTTTACTTAACATTTGTGCCTGCTTGGCTCCAGTGCCCTGCCATAAACATGATTAATAATTTCACTTCCAGGTACCTACTGTTTCCCACTCTACCACCTGTTCCACCAGGCCATTTCCTTCCAGGTGGTCTCAGGCCCTTGGTCCAACATTTTCACCGCACACCCGCAACTCCAGACCTGCGCAATATTCTGATCTTTTTCCAATGGCCCTTTCAGGTCTGGCCCTTCTCTCGATTTCCCTGGCCAACTCAGCCTCTAACTGGTAGTCAGTATGCCAAAGGTAGTCAGTACGCACAGCTAATTTCAGGTTTCAGTGGGAGCTTTCCTAAGGTCTCAGCCAGTTCTTAGGTTCAGGTCTGTAGCACCATGACATGACTAGGCTGCAGTCCCTTGAACCTTAAACGGGCTTTGAATGAAAAATGATGGCACGCACTTGGCAATGTGGGGCACCATTGCCCGTTCCTTCTCTTGCTATACTGGCTGCCCCAGCAGTACCCTAACTAGCAAGGACTACAGAGTGTGAATAGTGCTGTACACACCACCAGCAATTCCTTTGTGCAGATTCTCAATCCATCAGTTGCTTTACTGATGGCTTGCTATGTGCAGAGCACTCAATGGACAAAGCACTTGGGAGTGTAAAATACAACAGAGTTGGTAGCCATGATCTTTGCCCACAATTTTACAGTCTCTTTGTGACTTGTTCAACGTGCAAGACTCATTTAAGACAGGAGACTCCAACAATACCACATGATAAGCACTGTCCTAGATGCTCTGGGGAGCTACCCCTAAAATGTCTTGAGCTGCCTTCCCATTTAGCCACCATAATACCCACCGCAATGCCAGTAATTCCGAGCAAAGGTACACAGAGCTGGCTACAGCATTGAACTCACAAGTTAATAGATAAGATAGCTATAAAGAAGAATTTTAGTGCTTAGAACAGGGCTTGGCACATAGTAAGGGTGTAACAAATACTATAAATGTTTTTAAAAATCCTGACTTTCAGGGCAAGTTACCACAAGATTCATTCATTCATTCAATCGTATTGATTGAGCGCTTACTGTGTGCAGAGCACTGTACTAAGCGCTTGGGAAGTTGGTAACATATAGAGACGGTCCCTACCCAACAGCGGGCTCACAGTCTAGAAGGGGGAGACAGACAACAAGACAGAACATATTAACAAAATAAATAGAATAAATATGTAATCAGGTTGGACACAGTCCCTATCCCACGTGGGGCTCTGTCTTCATCCCTATTTTAAAGATGAGGGAACTGAGGCCCGCCACATGTCTGCTGGGTGACCCTGGGCAAGTCACTTAACTTCTCTGAACCTCAGTTCCCTCATCTGTAAAATGGGGATTAAGACTGTGAGCCCCACGTGGGATAACCTGATCACCTTGTATCCCCCCCAGCGCTTACAACAGTGCTTTGCACACAAGATACTTTAGAGGTCTCGATGCTTGGGAGGATTGAAAACCAACTGCCCTAGTGATTTAGTCATTTGCCAGGCTGAAGCCCAGGCGTTCAACCAGATAGCCATACTTCGATGGGATAACTGAGGCTCTAGGAATGCTGCTATACAACAGAGGGACAAAAGAAAACAACAGCAGGAACTACAAGTTGCAAATGCAATAGTGCAACAAGAGACAATCTTTTAGTGCATGCTATGTGAAAGGGGCTGTCTGTCACCCAAAGGAGATATCTGCTACACTGATAAAATTCTTCCCAACAATAGTGTCATCTTCAAATCCAAAGGACAGCTCTATATACTACTGTTCCTTGAAAGTGATGGTGGGAGCTTTGATAATAAATGAAGAAGCTTAAGGCAGCCTGAACATTCAGGGCTCTTGCCCACATAACCGGTTAGAAAACCAGACAAAGAATTTCACTTTTTAAAACATTAAATAGTTTATCTCCATATTAAACAGTAACATCCTTCTCCTTGCAAACCAGTAATGAATCAGTTTGGAGAAACATTGACTTGGGTATATAAGGTCCCATGCTCTGCTGGTGTCACCAATGACTTCATGACTCTGTGGTGCCACACTAAGTCCAGCCCCAAAAATGTTCTTGTGGAGTTGGAAATTTAGTGTGAGGATACTGAAGCAAGCAAAAGAGCACCAGTCGAGTTGCTTCCTAGCAAATATGTGTTCCTTTTACATCTCTTTCAAGAAACTGCACCAACTTTCACTTCTGGGAAGAGGAAGAAGAAATGTAGGGAAGGAGAAGAAGCATGATGTATTTTTATATGGGCAAATACCATGCCCTGATATCTGAAACACACCCAGTGATTCAAGCCCACTGACCAGGGAGAAACTGGTTTCTGAAAAAAGAGAAAGACAAAGCCAAATAAAGGCTGCCCAATACAATGGAATCAATTTTGGAAGAAAAAAAAAGAATGTTCTCTTCAGGAAGAAATAACCCCAGAGGAAGACCAAGAGTCTCTCTCTTCCTCTAGAACATTACCATTATGGTCAACTAGGCAGAAGTGGCTCAAGACATTTTGGTATTCTGTGAAAAAGGGAGGGATACCAAAGATAACTGAATCTCGAGGCAAGAAACAGAAGTCAGAAAAAGAAAAGAGATGCCTTTAGCCAAATGGAGCCCGAGGCAATTGTCTAAGGTGGAGCCAATGCTGGATGCACCACCCCCACTTCGGCTTGCAAGGGGGCGAGGGTGGCTGGTGTGTGCCAGAAATCTCAGGATGATTGTGGGAGTGAGGTAAGAGTCTACAAAAAAGGAAATGAAAATTCCACCTTCCCGCTCCAAGAATATCTGGTGCTGCTCGGATTCTGAAAGAGGAACAAGGAGCAAATCATACAGATCACTTATTCAAGGAAGAGCAATGCACAAATACGCATTTGATAACTCAGCTAATGACATCCCCAAAGGCCACCTGATATTCTGCTTAGCCAAACAGCCCACAGGCACCCCAGAAATCTCGCCCTTATACGTTGTCACCAAAGCCCCTCTCTGCATTACTCTTCGACAGTAAATCCCTGGGGGACAAGAACCAATGCCTGATTCTTTCCCTTAAATTGTTTTCCCCACTGCTTTACACACAGCAGACACTTAAACACTACTATAACTCAATGCTTCTGCCATCAATATCTCACTATTCCCACAGTCTATTTCACAAGACTTCTCTCTACAGCTCTGTAGCTAAGGCATCCAGTCTAGACTCACTAATGAGAGAATCAAACACAGGTCATTGTGCATTGCCCCTAATAGAGCTGAGGCTAGAAGGTAACCATAGCCACCAATACTAAATGAGGGCAAGCAAATCTCCTCAGCACAAGGCCATGTGAAAGACGCAATAGGGTGGCTCGCGCCATTGGCTAGATAATTAGGGAGGCTATGTGCTAAAATTGTAGACTTTTGGGTCGCTTGAAGAAATCTGAGCGAGTTACTCACAATATTTTAAATACCAACTGTAAAGTGCTGGCTGGGTTGGAGCATGGAGATCAGATCACTGGGGTGAAGGGAAAGCAAGTAGGGTGTTGAGAAGCAGCATGGCCTAGGGGACAGAACATGAGCCTGAGAGGCAGAGGACCTGGGTTTTCTAATCCAGGTCTGCCTCTTGTTTGCTGTGTGACCTTGGACAAGACACTTTACTTCTCTGGGCTTCGGATAATTCATCTGTAAAACAGGCATTAAGACTGAGTCCCATGTGGGACCCTGGACTGTGCCCAACCTGATTATCTTGTATCTACCCCAGTGCTTAGTACATTGCCTGGTACATAGAAGGCAACTAAATGCATTTTAAAAAAAAACAAAGAAATGGAGTACAGTCCTGTCACATGCCAAGGATGGTCTTGCAGTGTCCTCACTAGGTGACAGAGCTACGCAAGTATAAGTGAGGGCTGTTCATTAAAGGGAGCTGCATCATTAGCAGAGTTGAATAATGTGAGATCTAGCATGCACATGTCCTGGGGCTGGAGGTTGATGCTGCCTTCTCTTCTGTTTTGTGCTTTCTGATTAAGGAACTAGTGTCAGACCACCACATTTTGTAAGATAAATCAGTCAGTCTCGCTCTGTGCAGAACACTGTACTAACGTTTGGGAGAGTACAGGTCAGGTACAATTCCTAGCCAAAGAAAATACATTCCAAAGCCCCCCCCTCCAAAATAGATCATTGAGAGCACAGGGGCTACTATGGGATTGTGGCAAAAAATGGAGGGGGATGGGAGCAGGGGCAGAGGAAACAGAGATGAGGGAGAAGAAGGAGAGAAAAAAAGAATAGGGAAGAAGGGTGAGGAAGAAAGGGAAGCAACATAATGAGAAGACAGGACAATGAAGAGCTACAGGCTCCTTAAGGTCAGGGACCATGTCTTCTATTTCCTCAAGCATTTAGTACAGTGTTCTGTATACGGTAGGTGCTTCATAAATGCCACTGAATGATAGTAGGGGAAGAGAGGTGGAAAGAAAGGAGAGAGGAGGCAATAGAGAAGTGAAGTAGAAAGAAAGAGAGGAAGGGAAGAGGGTGCAAAGTTATTTTCTGGACACTCCTTTACTGGAGGTAGAATATATATCAAACAGTAAGCAAGGAGGGAAGAGAGGATAGCTGGGCCATTCACTTTCAGGGTCTATGGCAATTCACTCTTAGTTTGGTAGAAGCAGAGCAATGGATCTTTTCAAACATTTTTTTCCCCCTGACTCTCTGGCACTACAGTTAAGTCATATCTTAGAATTCAGTTGGCAAAAAATGCAGTGAAGTGGATGAGATACGTGATTACTGGCTTATAAAATACTGGTCAGGCCCCAATACCTTAATCCTCATGCTTCAACTCGGTAAAATGGGAAAACTAGCACTGACCTACATTCAAAGGAATGTTTGGAGTAATTCATGCACAGCACTTCAGTCGCATCAGCCTAAAACCCACTCCCTTAGCACTTGGATATTTTATTCCAGCCCTCAGAACTCAGAAAAATATATATACTTTTATCATTAGAATGGTAATCTGCATAGAGTAAGCACTCAAATAACATTTGATTGATTCATATATATGTATATGTGAATCACACACACACATATATTCAAGTGATCTCTCTTCCTCCTATTTATTCACTCTTTTCCCATTAGACACCAGCTCACACTCCTTATTCCTCTCAATCACTGTGTCTCATTATCATTGCTGCCGCCAACCTCATTCTCTTGCCCTTCCTCTTGCCTAGACCTCCCTCCCCTTCACATCCAGCAGACCCTGGCTGCACTCCATTTTCAAAGCTTTCTAAAGTCACATTTTTTTAGGAGGACTTCTATCAACGGTATTTATTTATTGAGTGCCTACTGTGTGTAGAGCACTGTACTAAGCACTTGGGATCACACAGAGCTGATAGACATTGCCTGGTTACAAGGAGCCCACTTCTTCCTAATTTATCTCCCATTCTAGATTGTAAACTCTTTGAGGGGAGGGTCTATTGTACTCTTCCTTGCAAGCATTTAGTACACTGCTTTGCACAATAAGAACTCAATAAATATTATCGATTGATGCTGTTAGGGAGATTGTCCACATCTAATCTTTGGTATGGGACTGGTAGATTGTGATATTCGATTGGCCCATTAGATTGTAATCTCCATGAGGGAAGGAACTGTGTATTGTACTTTTACTGAAGGCTTCCAAGCACAGGGTACAGTGCTTGGCACCCTGTAGATACTCAATAAATACTAACGATGAAAATCCAAGATCCAGCTAGTGCCAGCTCAGTCAGGTGCTTGCCATGGCTTAGTGGCAGGGGCCCTTCCAAACCAAAAGGTGAGCCAAGTTAAACTGAGCAAGGGGCAGAATTCCCTTCTCAAGGTCCTGGCACCCCTGTAGCCGAGGAAACTTCTACCCTCCACAGCGCTTCCAGAAAGTGAATTTTGGACAACTTCTCAATTGTTTTGATTTATTTCTGGTTTGCTGATCATCAGACCACAGCCCAAATGGGATACTGCAGAGAGCCAGGGACTTGCTCAGATCTGGCAGGACAAGTTTTATGCCAGCACGACCAATCCCCAGGGATCCATGGAATCCCAGGCCATCCTAAGCCTGGACAGGGCTCTGTTAAGGAATAACATAAAACTCTGAACTACTGCTGAGATGAGAAGAGAGTATAAAAGGTATTTAGGAACATTTTGCATTAGCCACCCAACACCCTATAGCTAGCTACCCTCACATCACATAGAGCTGAGCTCTGTGTCCTGCATTTGTCCTGTGTCCAACATTTGGTGACTATGAAGGACAGCTATTGAGGCCAAAGACAGATTTCATGAAACTCTGTCATAATCAAAGCAAGCTAGTCTAATGAAGAGAATAAGTGCCATCTAAATTCCTTTACAATCCACTGAAAAGAAGAAAGCAAAGCCCAGAGAGAGGAAAAGCAGATAGTCATAGCACATTGCTCTCAGCAGAGAGAAAACTCTTAATTTTTTCCCCTGTGAAGACAGAGCATTGACCCTGCAGAGTGCTATGTTTAGCCCTAGAACCATCTGAACTTTTGGTTCTCTTCCTCTAAGGAATCTCAGTCTTTGGTCTCAAATTTCTCCAAAGATATTCGGGTATCAGGTTAGCCCCTTTTCAAGAGTCAAATATACAACTATATACTCCACTTTGAGCTGCTTCAGTCTATGTGCAACCCTGCTTTCAGCCTCGATTCACTGTTGGTGAAATGGCATGCTGGTGCTCTCTTGTACCTGAAGCTCAGAGGCCATATGTTTTCTGTATTCTCATGGAGATTGCAGTGAGAATCCTGAGGCAGGCAGTGCCTGGTGAATCCACTGTTTTGTTTCATATCAGGGGTGCAGTGAGATTCATGTAACTCAGCCTTGCCTGGTTGGCCAGTCCAAATGTTTCCCTAAGCGTCTCGGCAGCCCACACTGAAAATACAAAGCCTCTATAATACCAGCTACGAAAACCTAAAACTGCAAAAGTAATGTACAGTACACATGCACACACAAGTGTGTGTGTGGGCTTGTATGTGCACGCACATGCACCAAATAATAGACTCTTTGATAGCTAGGTCTGTGCCTTTCACTTGGATCATGTAACCCAAGCATTTTGTACAGAACTGTTCTACCAGGTAGAGCTCAGGAAAAGCTAAGATGGACAGTTCAGGTTCTTTTCTCAATCTGCCTGCTGGCCAGGTTGCTCTGATTTTGAGAAATCTAAAGCAATGAAACCTCTCTCACTGATAAATAAGTCCACCTGTTGTGGCTGATACCCTTGGCTTCCCCTGAGAGCTGAGCTTAAAGTTAAATGAAATCCTTGATCTTCTCCGCAGCCCTCGATCATCTCGTCAACAACAACATTTACTGAGCATCTACTGCACGCAGAGCATTGTACTAAGTGCTTGGGAAATATAAAACAAGTAGAAGATGAGGTTGCTGCCTTTGAAGAGTTTGCAATCTAACTGGGGAGACAGTAAGCATAAAATGACAATTCTTTCAGATATATGCTCTGAGTAGGTCTTTCATTTTCAAAAAAATGTGTTCTTTCCTGGGGGCCACTTATAATCCTACGCAAAAGTACAATCCCAGGAAAAGTGAGGCACACAATGGAGGAAAATATTCGTCTACTTCAGGGTTTTAAAACAAAATGAATCATTTAAATACTTACTATTCTTTTTGTACATCAAGATTTCAAAAGAATTCATCTCATAGTTCTCAAAGGTTTGCCGCACCTTCTCAACTGTGTCTTTGTCAGTCAGCTCCCCATACATAAAACTGCAAAGAAATAATGACACTCACGTTAGGATCGAACAGTGACTCCCGGGGGCTGTTGCTAGGACTTTCTGAAATTGTGTTGTTCGGTGGGAAATTTTGTATTTTTAATTTTGGACCCAAAGCAGGTCTAGTCCTATGGATTAAAAGTCAGAACAAATGCTTTTCTTCTTTCCAACCCTGGCCAATTATTTAATAGGAGAAGCTCTCTTCTCACATACCTGCAGGTGCTGCTTTTTTGCATAACTTCTGCTCTGTGATATCCTGAGAGTTTGCAGAATCCGTCATTGCTGTAGACAATTGGCCAGTCCACTATCTGGGCATTGCCCAGTACAAAATTAGTATCTGTTTGAGAGAACACAAGAGTTCAGGTGGTTACACAGATTTTGTTTATGAATTATTGAACCTGTTCATGACCGAGTTTTCCTCAAACCTACACACTCATGAAGTTTCTAAGAAAAACTGCATAAATCACATTTATTGAGCATCTACTGTGTGCAGCGCACTATACTAGCTGCTTGGGAGAGCACAGTATAATGGAGCTAGTAGATATGTTCCTTGTCCATAATGAGCTTACAGTCTAGAGGACGAGACAGATATTAATGCAAATTATGGATATGTACATAAGTGTGTGGGGCTGAGGGAGGGGTGAATAAAGGGTGCAAATCAAGGCAGTGGGACAAGAGAAAATGAGGGCTTAGTCGGGGAAGGCCTCAGAGGAGACGTGCTCTTAATAAGTTTATGTGCTTTTTGATTAGTATATTAACTACCATAAAAAGCAATGAGCACCCAAATTTACGATAGAAGCTGGGATGATAACCCGGGTCCTCTGACTCTCAGGCTTGTGCTCTTTCCACTAGGCCATGCTGCCCCTCAGCATGGCCTCAGAAAATGCCCAAGCCCCAGATGCTCGATCAGACATTCAGAACATTTCATCATCTTTTAAAACTGGTCTTCTTCCCTCGATCATATCTCCATCCTTAAGGGACAGTCAGGCAGGAGAGGAGGAGTGCCATCAGGGCCCTCTCCCTCTGAAGACTGGTAGGGCCACACACAAATTAAAGGGTGAAGGAAAAGCTGCAGCCACCGTACTGTTACCAGTATAGGAGAATAGAAGAACCAAGTCTGTTCCTGATATCTTCACACAGGTTGATTCCCTTCTCCACCACATCATAATTTGGAATCACAGGATCCAAGCACCAAGAGGAACCTAGGCAGATCTATCCCTCTGTCCAGGCTAGATCAAGTCCAACCCATCCTAGATAGACGAGACTACCTCATTTATAAAGAAGGATTTTCCTGGTATGTAAGAAAGGTCTCATTCTCCTCTGAACTCGATGTAGTAATACGCCCTAGTTTTAACAGCTATCCACTATGGCTGGTCCATTTAAAGGATTGGTGCTTACAAATGGCCACACAACTAAGAGGCAACATTACTGATCACAGAGCAAGTCAAATTAGCCGATTTACACCAAGGGAATTAATTCCCTGTGGTATTAGGATTGCATCAGTCCATTTTCCCAGAGAGATCTATGTTTGAGTGGTCCAAAACCGACCCCTAGTCTCACAACTGAATGTGTTTTATTTCTATAGCACTTTCCCAAGCACTTAACATATAGCACTGCACTCACTAGGCCCTCAACAAACATCATTACTACTACAACTATTACGCGTGCTGAATGAATTATCCCAAAGCTACAGGCTTTGTAGCTCAGCTTCTTAATAAGCTCCCCCTGAAGAACACTTTCCACTGGAGTAAACCACAAGTATTAGCAGACATTGTTTGCACTTCAGGAAACTCATAAGAGGAGCCAAGGCACTCATAGAATCCAGATGAGATATGGTCATAATCACAATCATCAAAAAACATGTATTCAGGGCCCTCTGTGTGCTTAGCCCTGTACTCTCCAATTAGCCATCCTAAAAAGTACCTTCACTGCTGGCACTTTTACATTCTGGGAGCTGGTTAAGGATTTGTTTTTTCTGTTCAATGAAGTGTATCTGTGGGACTCAGTTGTTCTGGCTATTATTTATTCATTGGTTCCCAGCTGAAGGTTTGTAGCAGGAGCCACTGGAACAAGTGACTGCCTAAATTCTAGCATATCCCTCTAGATATTTTGACATTGAGCTCAGAGCTGAACTATTCATTCAATTAGGTAAGGTTTCCTAGTCCTGACCTTTTCTGCCCACAAAGTTTTCCCCAGGCTCACTAGATCAACTTACTCAAGGGAATTAAGGAAGGTTTCAAAAGCTTATTCTGAAAGTCGTGGATGAGCCAAACTACACTACAGTGGTACAGACATGTCAAATGCTGCCTGCTAAGCCTACTATTTGCACATAAAGCATAATACAAAAGCATTCTAAAAGGGAATTATTTGAAAATTGCATTTCATCATAATTACTGCAAGTAACAAAGGAGAAACTAACTAAAGCAACAGCTTGGAAAGTAACCGAGCAATTACACAAATAAAAGCCACTTCAGCCGGCAGTTCACACAAAAATCTATTGCTCCAAGCCAACATGAATTATTTTATAGTACTATAGTAAATATTTCACAATCTATTTCTAATAAAGAGACTGAACTAAATTAGCAATACCTCGCCTAAAAGACAAAACCATGACACTATTTTTGCTGTTATGGGTGGATAAGAGTAATAGCAGTCAATTGATTTCAAATCAAGTTTCCTGAGAAACTTTTTGGAAAAAACATTCCACCCACTCACTTTTGTACAGCACTTTTTGTAAATTTCAGAGAAGTGGGGAGAATGAAGAAGCTGGCATGTGTATTGTAAATGAGAGTTGTGGAACAGCACTTTGTATTTGTCTTTGACATAATGTCCACATTGAGGATGTCAAAAGGGAAAAAAAACACTTTAAAGCAGACGTGGAATCAATAAGTTCTTGGTTCATACAAACTGCACATTAAAAGATCAACTAAGGGATAAAATATTAAAATGATCAGAACAAGAACTTTTTCTTTCCAATAATAAACTCACGGGTTGAACAAAAGTTCAAATCTTAAGACTTGCTGAAACAGGATAAACTCCAATGCATCAATATACTAATGACGATGATGGCATTTATGCGGAGGACTAAGGTAGATACAAGATAATCAGATGGAACAGTCCCTATGTCACTCAAGGCTCACCCTCTAAGAGAGAGGAGACAAGTACTTTATTCCCCATTTTACAATTGAGGAAAGGAGGCACAGAGCAGTAAAGTCATAGGTTACACAGCAAATGAGTGGGGAAGCTGGGACTAGAACTCAGGTCTCCTGACTTCTGGTCCCGTGTTCTGTGACAGGTCTTAAGATGATAGGAAATACATTTTGATTAAAGCTGTACTTTAAAGGGGAAAAAAACCCTTCTAGAACAGATACCCAAACTAGGGGCTGAAAGAAGTTAGCAGCAGCTTCTAAACTATGGCTAATAGTTGCCACTTGGGAGCCAGATTATGGCCAGCACACTCCCCAGAGTGGGTGATAGAAATGTACTGCTCACTCCTGAACTCTACTATCGGCAGGCAAGAAGAAATGAAGGTAGGAAATAGGCTTTGACGAAGCTTCCCTCAAGCTTGCTTGCTAGCCTTTCCAACCCTTTTCAAACCCCTGGCAGTTTAATTTGGAGGAGGAGAAGAGAAGCCCCTCTAATGGTCAATACAATAAACCTCCAGAAATCTTGGTATCAGATAAGGCAGCAAAAATCTGCAAACTGACCCAAGGGAAAATTCAGCCAGCCTACTTATGCAGTAGAGCTAAGGAATATCGATAACCAGCTCACCTCCTCCAAGAGGCCTTCCCAGACTGTGCCCCCCCCCCCCCCCCCATCGCCCCGGCTCCTTCCCTCTGCCTTACCCCTTTCCCCTCCCCACAGCACTTGGGTATATTTGTACAAATTTATTACTGTTTTATTAATGATGTGTGTATAGCTATAATTCTATTTATTCTGATGGCACTGTCACCTGTCTACTTGTTTTGTTTTGTTGTCTGTCTCCTCCTTCTAGACTGTGAGCCCGTTGTTGGGTAGGGACCGTCTCTATATGTAGCCGATTTGTATTTCTCAAGTGCGTAGTACAGTGCTCTGCACTCAGTAAACGCTCAAATATGATTGAATGGATGAATGGATGAAAGAGGCCAGAAAGAATTATATTGGACCCAAGGAAAAGACCTTCCTGATGGTAAAGGTTATTAAACACTGGGACAGGACACCAAGGGAGGTAGTGGAATTTCCATTCTGGGAGTGTTTTAAGAATAGGCTAGAGAGCAATCTGTTTTTGACAATCTAGGTTCAACCGTGTCTGGAGGCAGGGGGGACTACAATAAATGAACTTCTGAAGTCCCCTTATAGCTCTAAAATTCTATGAACTGCCAAATATGCAAGTAGTAGAAACTGAAGGTGGGCTAAAACTGAGCCATCAGAACTACCTGGCCAAAGCAGAAGAAAAAACTAATGCCTAAAGCACCCCATAGTTATGTCAACTCTTGCCTTCACTTCAGTAGTGAAAAATCAGATCAAAAAGAATTTCTCAGAATTCACAGTCAACCGAAGTCACACCCTTGCAAGAATTGGACCTGTTGAAGGAACATCACTATGTAGGCTAGCAAATTTGCAAGGGCTGAAGCTCTCCACCAAAAATCATTTATACTTTTTGTTTACCTGTAATCTCTCACCTGCTGTCTATCAAATCCTGTTTATGAACATAAACGCATTTTTAAAAGCTTTCATTGACCTGTGCATCTGCCCCTTTCCACATGTCAGCTTAACAAGCCAGATAAATGCATTGTTTGTCCAGGCTTAAATAATTTCCCATCGAATTTGCGGGTGACAGCCCATTGTCGAGCATTTTTGCATCTAATTGGCTGCCTTTTGAGCACAAGATTTTCCCAAAATAGCTAACTCAGAGATCAGACTGATTTTTACATATCTGGTATACAGTCAATCATATTTATTGAGCACTTACTGTGTGCAGAGCACTGTACTAAATGCTTGGGAGAGTACAATGTAACAGTCAGTAGACATATTCCCTGCCCGCAACAAGCTTGCAGTCTAGAAGGGGAGACGGACATTAATATATTACAAATATGTACATAAGTGCTGTGGGGCTGGGAAGGGTGAGCACATAAGGGTGACACAGAAAGGAGTGGGGGGAAAAAGGGAAATGAGGACTTAGGGAAGCCCTCTTGAAGGAGATGTGCCTTCAATAAGGTTTTGAAGGTAGGGAGAGTAATTGCCTGCCGTATATGAAGAGGAAGGGTGTCCAGGACAGAAGCAGAAAGTGGGCGAGAGGTTGGCGGCGAGATAGATGAGACTGAGGTACAGTGAGTAGGTCGGCATTTGAGGAGCAAAGTGTGCGGGCTGGGTTGTAGCAGGAGAGCAGAGAGGTGAGGTAGGAGGGGGCAAGGTGATTGAGTCAAGCAGGCTGGGTCTGGACATGCAAATAATTTGGATAACTCACGGTATATTTCAAGCAGAAATATACATTGTCTGGAAATTTCCAAGTAATTACCAAGATATTTTGCATGGACAACTATTTGCTCTCTGCACATGTTAAACATCAGCCACTCCTGCCTAAGATTAACCCAACCCTTCAGAACGTTCAATTTTCTCCGACTCCTGTGTAATATTAAATTGGATTGTTTTCTTCACTTTGTGAGCAATTTACTAATACAAGGGCAATAAACGGCATGGAAAGCAATAAACTCTGTGGAGCCTGGGCTAATTCGGAATATGATTCCTTCCTCTTCTTGTGGGATTTAAGTATTTTAACAAATTTTGTTTTATAAATACTTTCATGACTCACAACACCAAACAGCTAAAACATAACCCATGCCTCTATCCTGTTTACTAAGTGATTATACCAACAACCTGAGCCAACTTCATTTGAAACAAAAACACAGCTGAGTTAGTAATCTGTAATTTACATCTGTCCCTATAGCTGTCCTCCGTTTTTAAAGGTGATGCTACCGATGCTGAGCCACTCACCACTTGTGCAAGTGTGGCTGATGCACCAGAAAGCACTGGGTTACATCCCCCCTAGGAGAGGCCAACCTACATAAATTTTGACTGATTTTTTTCAACAGTTTCACGAGGTTTCTTCAGCACTAAAAACAAAGCAGCACAGCCTAGAGAAACAGCATGGTTTGCAGAAAGATTACGGGCCGGAGAGTCAGAGGACCTGGGTTCTAATCCTGCCTCTGCCAGTGCTCTGTGACCTTGGATGAATCACTTAACTTCTCCAGGCCTTAGTTTCCTCAGCTGTAAAATGGGGATTAAATACCTGCTCTCCTTCCTACTTCAACTGTGAGCACTGTGGGAGAGGGGCTGTGGCTGATCTAACTTGTATCTCTCCCGGTGCTTAATACAATGTTTGGTATATAGAAAGCGCTTAATTATTACATCCCAATCACGAGATGTGACCAAAATCCTTGGAGCTCAAACTAGGACAAGGGGAAGGGTTACTGGGGCAGGTCCAAAAGGTGGGAAAGGGCAGTGGAGAGGGGCGGTCAGAAAGAGAGAGATGGCAGAGGCAGCATACACTCCCACACATAAACCATACTCATTGAGCTGTTTTTTTGGTCATCTGGACCCCGACCCTCCCTTCTTTAGACTGTGAGCCCACTGTTGGGTAGGGACTGTCTCTATATGTTGCCAACTTGTACTTCCCAAGCGCTTAGTACAGTGCTCTGCACACAGTAAGCGCTCAATAAATACGATTGATTGATTGATTGATTTAACCTCAACTATGGGATCCAACTATGGGAGCCCAGGCAGGCCTGCAGCTGTGTATCAGATAGGCTCCAGAAGATAGAGTTCAAATGGCCCCTCCCAGCCCCACAGGCCCTACACAAGATCCCTACCAGCGGCTGTGGCTCAAACAGGCCCAGGCCTGCAACTGTGTGTCCTAGGAACACCAACGGCAACCACACAGTTCCGGCTCCGTCAGAAACTTCCAGGAAACGGCCCAGGAGCAGTGGTGGTGGGGATGGAAGCAGTGAGAAACGGTGGAGGAACGAAGAGGCGGAAGAGGAGGCTTGGAAGCTTTATCCTCCACTTGCTCTCACCACCACAACTGCCAACTTGTACTTCCCAAGCGCTTAGTACAGTGCTCTGCACACAGTAAGCGCTCAATAAATACGATTGATTGATCATCATCATCATCAATCGTATTTATTGAGCGCTTACTATGTGCAGAGCACTGTACTAAGCGCTTGGGAAGTACAAATTGGCAACATATAGAGACAGTCCCTACCCAACAGTGGGCTCACAGTCTAAAGGGGGGAGACAGAGAACAAAACCAAACATACTAACAAAATAAAATAAATAGAATAGGATAGATATGTACAAGTAAAATAAATAAATAAATAAATAGAGTAATAAATATGTAGAACCATATATACATTTATACAGGTGCTGTGGGGAAGGGAAGGAGGTAAGACGGGGGGGATGGAGAGGGGGACGAGGGGGAGAGGAAGGAAGGGGCTCAGTCTGGGAAGACCTCCTGGAGGAGGTGACTGATTGATTGACTGTCTCTATATGTTGCCAACTTGTACTTCCCAAGCGCTTAGTACAGTGCTCTGCACACAGTAAGCGCTCAATAAATACGATTGATTGATTGATTGAATTGCCAGAGCCTCTGCTGGCCCTCCCATCACCCAACTGAAGGCAGGACTTTTCAATCCAGTAATTCTTCCAGTCACTTCTCCAGTGGCAGGAAAGGGTCCCAAATTTTGGACCAGTGGCACCTGATAGCTCACCCATATTCAAACCCACCAAAGAGGGGTTTCTTTTACTTTGTTTTTTTATTTTTCCAGGATCTAAAACAGCTGATTTTACCCAGGCGAAATTCCCACTTGCTTCCGAGGGTATGTTGTCTATGTGATGACTGCAGAACTGATCGTCTCCATTCTGGATAAATCTAAAATACCGCCCCTATGGTTTCTAATAGCGTTCAACTCCGGGGGCTCCCAGCACCCTTAACACTAAATCACAGATGTTAGACAGACATAATAGCGCACTCTGGGCTGTTATCACAAAGGTAAAATACTGCCCTTCGTTTAAATACATCTAGCTTCTCTGCCCGAGTCTGCCAGTCAGGACATAGAATTATGGCTAGAGGCCAAAATGGCTGATGTTGTGTTGTAATAATACCTTATTGCGTTCCAAAGGGAAATTATGTTCCTTGGGGGAAAACAATAAGACATCGGCATTATTAGTCAGCTACCCATTTATTCCTCCAACTCTTACTGCTCAGATCAACTGTAGCAGGAGGCTTCTGCCCCATTCAAACCCTTTCCCTCTTCTTTCTCTCTCCACTCCTTTTTGACCCTTTCATTGCAACTTTTAAAGTCAAGAAGAACAAACATACAGATGTTCATGCCTGTTACATAGCGCTGCTTCTCATGATTAAGAGATTCGATATAAGAAAGATACTGGAGACATAAGAAGGGTCAATCGTAAGTCCCGTTTGAGCTGTTGACATGGAATTATGCAAAGAGTTTGACAAACACAACTGAAAATATTCCAGATGATTCAATCAGATGGACAATTAGTAGAGTCAAGGAATGAGATCTGGCCTTGGTCAGCCTGGATAAGGCATTTAATATATCTGTACCTGTTTTCTTAGAACAAAAACGGGGATAACATGAACTTGATTTACAGAATTGGTATAAGGAATAATTAAGGAAATTATATGAGCAGGTTTTTCAAAGATTAAGTACTATTTAAATGTTTAACAACAAACCATTATTATGCAATGGAACAGATGATGTCAAGAAAGATGAATTCTCAACAACTTGCGGGGAACAGTAGAACCCTTTTAGTACATGCAGCATGAATAAAAAAATAAATCTGGAAAAGTAATTTGGGCCTGAGAACTCACACTGGAATAATCCCTTTATAATCTGGAATTTTACTCCCATTTGAACATGTAATTTTCAAACATTATGCACTCTCCAGAAATTCATTTTTTAACTGAAGTCAAGTGTGGTAATTGGGGCTGAATTTAAAATATCGGTTAGAGAAGTGGATCACTTATTCCATTAGCATTGTGAAAGCTTACAGTTAAGAAATGGCATGGAGCATACAGAATCTCCTGAACGATCTGTTCTATTGAACTGTTTTCTCCTAGCCATCCTCAGGGATCGCCTCAGGGACATTTGCCCGGTGGACATAAACAACAGATCTGTCCCTAAAATTTCTATACCTTCATGGGAGCCTTTGTTAGTGTCTACACCATTCTCCCTCTCAGGCTCATTTCGAGATAAATGTTCTCCGATTAGAATTCAGGAGCCCAGCACCTAAGGAAGGCATAGATCCAAAAAGCTGCTTAGAGATTAGCTAATAGCCTCTCCCACCTAATTTAACATTTTGCTAATGTTGGACCTTCAAATTCCTGATTGGTATTAAAAGCTAGTTATTCCCAATTATTTTCATAGCATTTCATGTTCAAGTAATCACACTGACAATATCAAGGGTCTTTTTGTTGTGAGCAAGGAACGTATCTGCCAACTCTACATATTGTACTCACCCAAGAGCTTAGTACAGTGCTCTGCACATAAGTGCTCAATAAATATCACTGATGATGAAAGAAGCTCAAGAAATAACCTCCACCTGGTAATTAGAAACACACACACACACACACACACACACACAAAGAAAACAACTCGTGTGCTTTTTCAAAGAAAAAACGATTCAAGGTTTCTAAGGAAACACTAATACGAGTAGGAAGATTTGCAGACCAACCCTTTGCAGTTTGTTGTGACAAAGTTATGATCCATTTTCAATATTGCTTTATCAAAGAACAAACAATGCACAGAATGAGTGGGTTTTTAAAAATATATAAACAAACTGTTTAAGACTACCTCTGAAATTCCTGCTTTATTTCATGCTTGAGATCTCACAAGTCTATTAAATCTCCAATGTCTTGATATTTACAAATCTAAAGACCTAATTTTCAGAACTCGCTTCTCAATTCATTCATCTATTCAAATGCATTTATTGAGTGTTTACTGTGTGCAAAGCACTGTACTAAGCACTTTGGAGAGGACAACATAATGAAATGCTAAATTTAAAATCATGTTTATCTAGACAACGTCTGGGGGCTCCAGCACCTCTCAAAATGCACTTCATGCCTTCACTCCATCTCTGCTCATTTTGATGAATGGATTATTTGTTCTGGGTCTAGGTAACCTATCCATCTGTCTAGCGCTTAGTATCGTGTCTGGCACATAGTAAGCACTTAACATATACCATAATTATTATTACTTTTGAAATGCCATGGCTAAAATGACTCGAAGCTTCGGCCCCACAGGTTCTAGCCACATTCCCGCAGAATGTCACTGTTTGCGGCCTTGCTTCTGCAACAGGCCAGGGGGTCTTCTCTTTCCTCAATCTTCCAATTTCAGCGGACCAAACTGTTTTACTTTCAGGCTGGGGAGAGGAAGGAGGGGAGGGAGAGGAACTCAGTGTGGTGCTGGCGGCAAAGGAAGTCTTTTAGACTGTGAGCCCACTGTTGGGTAGGGACTGTCTCTATATGTTGCCAACTTGGACTTCCCAAGCGCTTAGTCCAGTGCTCTGCACACAGTAAGCGCTCAATAAATACGATTCACTGATTGATTAAGGAAACCACAAGTGAGCTCTTCACCCAGTAACTGCTCAATAAGTACGATTGATTGATTGATTGATTTAAGGAAACCACAAGTGAGCTCTTCACCTGTGCCCCTGCTCCCTCCGACCAGGCTCCGGGCCCCCTTGTTAGGCAATCGTTTCCCGATCCCGGGGACGGGATTCAGGATCCATCCCGCCCGAGAAGGGCACAGGGCTCGTCCTCCCCCGTTGGGAAACTGCGACGACCGGGAACAGGGTTGGAGGAGAGCCGCCGGGGACAAGAAAGGGGTGGGCAAGAGTGGGAAGTCGCAGCCAGGGAGTGCCAACCCCTTAGACGGATGGCACCATGCTACTTCATCCATTCCATCGTATTTATTGGGCGCTTACTGTGTGCAGGGCACTGGACTAAGCGCTTGGGACGTACAAGTCGGCAACATACTTCACACACTACTTTCCCAGTGGGCTGGAAGCAGGATCGGGGGGTCCTGGGGGGTGATGAATGAATGAGGCTGTCCCCCTCGGGGGTCCGGGCTCTGCTGCATTCAGCCGGGCGGAGAGAGAGAAGCTTCGACTAAAGCACATCAGCAACCACAACTAGAGTAATAAGAACACCCACATTAGAAAAAAGACATCTCTTACCATTGGATCTTCGAACAATGTTCTCCAGAAACGTGTTCTGCGGGGCCACCAGCCCCCTCCTGCCCCCGGCCATCGTCATGTTGGCCGCAGGTCTGGGCCGGGGGAGAAGAAGAGGGGAAGGGAGGGTTTGATGTTTGATTTGGGGGTTGGTGGGGGGGGGTGATTGAGGAATCAGGGATGCTGGAGGCTTGGCACTGCTAATGAGAGCCGTCCCTGCAAGGAGCGCCCCATGGTCCCTGGTGTGCCTTTGCAGCAGCGGTGGGGGCAGGTCGATTCCCGTCCTTGGCTCTCCGGCTGGCAGGGGGGCACAGGCTGGCACAGGGTGGCACAGGGTGGCAGGTTGGCTCCTTCCCTCCAAGCTGCCTAGCAATGCACGTTGCTGCTGCTGTTGCTGTTGCTGCTGCTGCTGCTGCTGTTGCTGCGGCGGCTGCGGCGCCCTCTGGCGGCCACGTCCCGCCCCGCGGCCCCCGGCGGGCGCGGGCCAAGCTTAGGCTGCAGCGCCACCGTCTGGGCACGGGTGGGAAAGCGCTCGAAGGGGCAACTCGCGCGTCCCAAGCGGAGCGGCCTTCCTTTCGTCCTCTCTTGATGATGGTGGTATTTGTTGAGCGCTTACTATGTGCCAAGCGCTGTTCTAGATCATCATCAATCGTATTTATTGAGCGCTTACCGTGGACTAAGCTCTTGGGAAGTCCAAGTTGGCAACATATGGAGACAGTCCCTACCCAACAGTGGGCTCACGGGCTAAAAGCGGGACGGAGAACAAAGCCAAACATACTAACAAAATAAAATAAATAGAATAGATATGTACAGGTAAAATAGAGTAATAAATATGTACAAACATATATCATCATCAATCGTATTTATGGAGCGCTTACCGTGTGCAGAGCACTGGACTAAGCGCTTGGGAAGTCCAAGTTGGCAACATCGAGAGACGGTCCCTACCCAACAGTGGGCTCACAGTCTAAAAGGGGGAGACGGAGAACAAAACCAAACATACTAACAAAATAAAATAAATAGAATAGATATGTACAGGTAAAATAGAGTAATAAATATGTACAAACATATATCATCATCAATCGTATTTATGGAGCGCTTACCGCGTGCAGAGCACTGGACTAAGCGCTTGGGAAGTCCAAGTTGGCAACATCTAGAGACAGTCCCTACCCAACAGTGGGCTCACAGTCTAAAAGGGGGAGACGGAGAACAAAACCAAACATACTAACAAAATAAAATAAATAGAATAGATATGTACAGGAAAAATAAATAGAGTAATAAATATGTACAAACATATATACAGGTGCTGTGGGGAAGGGAAGGAGGTAAGATGGGGGGATGGAGAGGAGGACGAGGGGGAGAGGAAAGAAGGGGCTCAGTCTGGGAAGGCCTCCTGGAGGAGGTGAGCTCTCAGTAGGGCCTTGAAGGGAGGAAGAGACCCCGCGGCTTTCCTTTCGTCCTCGATCAATCAATCAATCGTATTTTTTGAGCGCTTACTGTGTGCAGAGCACCGTACTAAGCGCTTGGGAAGTACAAGTTGGCAACATATAGAGACAGTCCCTACCCAACAGTGGGCTCACAGTCCTCGATGATGATGATGGTATTTGTTAAGCGCTTACTATGTGCCAAGCGCTGTTCTAGACACAAGATCATCAGCCCGTGGGGGCTCACAGTCTTCATCCCCATTTTCCAGATGGGGGAATTGAGGCTCAGAGAAGTGTTTGTACATATTTATTATTCTATTTATTTATTTATTTTACTTGTACATATCTATTCTATTTATTTTATTTTGTTAGTGTGTGTTGGTTTTGTTCTCTGTCTCCCCCTTTTAGACTGTGAGCCCACTGTTGGGTAAGGACTGTCTCTATATGTTGCCAACTTGGACTTCCCAAGCGCTTAGTACAGTGCTCTGCCCACAGTAAGCGCTCAATAAATACGATCGATTGATTGACTCATTCATTCATTCCGTCGTATTTATGGAGCGCTCACTGTGGGCAGAGCACTGTACTAAGCGCTTGGGAAGTGCGGAAGCAGCGTGGCTCAGCGGAAAGAGCCCGGGCTTTGAAGTCAGAGGTCATCGGTTCAAATCCCGGCTCTGCCACTTGTCAGCTGTGTGACTTTGGGCAACTCACTTCACTTCTCTGGGCCTCAGTTACCTCCTCTGTAAAATGGGGATTAAGACCGTAAGCCTCACATGGGACAACCTGGTCACCTTGTAAATTCCCCAGCGCTTAGAACAGTGCTTTGCACATAGTAAGCGCTTAATAAATGCCATCATTATTATTATTATTATTACAAGTTGGCCACATAGTAAGCTTGGTACATAGTAAGCCCCCTCCCCCTCTCCGTCCCCCACATCTTACCTCCTTCCCTTCCCCACAGCACCTGTATATATGTATATATGTTTGTACATATTTATTACTCTATTTATTTATTTATTTATTTTACTTGTACATATCTATTCTATTTATTTTATTTTGTTAGTTTGGTTTTGTTCTCTGTCTCCCCCTTTTAGACTGTGAGCCCACTGTTGGGTAGGGACTGTCTCTATATGTTGCCGACTTGTTCTTCCCAAGCGCTTAGTACAGTTCTCTGCACACAGTAATCGCTCAATAAATACGATTGATTGATTGATTGATTAAGTGGCTTCCCCAAGGTCACACAGCAGACAAGTGGCGGAGCGGTTTTAGAACCCACGCCCTTTTCCCACTGAGAAGCAACGTGACTCAATGGAAAGAGCCCGGGCTTGGGAGTCAGAGGTCGTGGGTTCAAATCCCCGCTCTGCCACTTGCCGGCTGTGTGACTTTGGCCAAGCCACCTAACTTCTCTGTGCCTCAGTTACCTCATCTGGAAGATGGGGATAAAGACTGTGAGCGCCACGTGGAACAATCTGATCACCCTGTATCCTTCCCAGTGCTTAGAACAGTGCTTGGCACATAGTAAGCGCTTAACGAATGCCATCCTTATTATTGAGCCACGCTGATGGAGAGTAGGCCTGCAAAGCAAGATGCAGCTGTCTCTGGGGTGGTAGATATTTGGAGGGTGCCCTTGGTAAGAAAGCTCATGGATGGCTGACTTATCCTAACGTCCAAAAAGACGCTACTGCTTGGGCAAAGGGCCCACCGCCCTGGTGTGTAAAGAATTAGCTTCCCCTGAGTTTTTGCCGAAATAACAGCAGCACAGTTCTGCTGCGGCTGCTTTTCTGGGTGGAAGGGGTTCCACACCTGGGACAGCAAGGTGCCTGGCAGAGGCCACATTTAACTTCCAGGCTCCAAAACACGCTAAGCAACTTCCTTCCTTCCCAAGAACTGCGGTGATCTCCACCCATTCCCAAACTCTTGTTCCTCACTGCAAGGGTAGTCTGCGAGTATGCAATAATGCAGGTGAGGGTGGTTAATTCATTAAGACTGCCCCATGGGCTAGGGTAGGAGTGAGCATAGGACAAAGCAGGTAAGGATAATTAATTCAATAAAACTGCTGGGAGGTGTAGGCTAGGGGAGTTAATTAATTGAGCACAAACTGTATGCAGCATTTGAGAGAGGGCAATAAAGGTAAGAGAAGGAGCTTCAAGTACCCTTATACCTTTCTCCTCCTCCTCTTTTTTTTTTCTTCTATTCCCCTAATTACAATTACCTCGTCCTTGTTTTGGAGTTACAGAAATTATGAAAAAAGTGGGACTATTAGATGAATAAGTATCGTTTATTACAGAGAGAGAAGAAGCAATAATCATATATAATATATATTATAATATATATAATATATATATACATATATATAATAATCATATATATCACTTAGTACAGTGCTAAGCGCTTAGTACAGTGCTCTGCACATAGTAAGCGCTCAATAAATACGATTGATGATGATGATATATAAGAAATGGACTTAAATATTTTTGGAGTCGAGTGCTTATCATCATCATCAATCGTATTTATTGAGCGCTTACTGTGTGCAGAGCACTGCACTAAGCGCTTGGGAAGTACAAGTTGGCAATATATAGAGACAGTCCCTACCCAACAGTGGGCTCACTTAGACCTGGAAGGAAATACTGAGCACACATGAGGTGGAGATATAAAATAGGGAGACTGGATACTGAAATTACCTAAGAGTATGAGCTGGAGTTTTGTAGAAGAGAGTTGATTGTGTGCCTTAAAGCAAATGGTCAAGAATTTCTGCTCAATGCAGAGAAAAATGGGTGACTGGGTTATTTGAGAAGGGAGGAGCGGTATGCAGACTGATTATTTTAGAAAAGATATCTGGGCAGTAGAGGGGAGTACTGCATAGAGAGGGGAGAGATTAGAGGCTAGGAAATCAGCAGAGGCTAATGCAATAGCAAAACTGCACTACGACAAGTGCCTGACCAATGTGGTGGTGGTTTGGAGGGGAAGGAAAAAGCACGGGCTTTGGAGTCAGAGGTCATGGGTTCAAATCCCGGCTCTGCCAATTGTCAGCTGTGTGACTTTGGGCAAGTCACTTAACTTCTCTGGGCCTCAGTGACCTCATCTGTAAAATGGGGATTAAGACTGTGAGCCCCCTGTGGGACAACCTGATCACCTTGTAACCTCCCTAGCACTTAGAACAGTGCTTTGCACATAGTAAGCTCTTAATAAATGCCATCATTATTATTACTGGAAAAGTTGTGGGAGGAAAAACGGATAGGATTTGGGACATGCTGAATATGGGGGTTGAAAAAGAGGGAAGAGTCAAGGATAATGCCAAGGTTATGGGCTTCAGAGTTCAGGGAAGATGGTGGGCATAACTACTGTGTGATGGGAAGGTAAGTGGAAGAGAGGATTTGTGAAGGAAGGTGACTGGATTAAGAGGCAAAGAGCATCAGCAGACAGTCATAGTATCAAATAAGCTCTAGACAAGTTTTACATTAAAGATGATAAGTATTCTTTATTAGACCATACCTGGTAAATACATTAAAACTCTGTATGATCCTTGCTCTTATTTCAAGCCTGGCACAATTATTTAATCACAACACAAGAGTTCTCTTCCAAACATCATTTCTTGAGCCCTGGCTCCACCTATGGATCAGATTACTGCTCTCAACTCTACCCTCGCTACTCAGCTCGACTCCCTCGCTCCCCTTTCCCTTCGCCGCTCTCGTACTGCTAACCCACAGCCCTGGATCACTGCCACTGTCTGCCTCTTTCGCTCTTGGGCTCGAGCTGCTGAACGCTGCTGGCGAAAGTCTAAACACCATGCCAACCTCGTTTGCTTCAAGTTTATCCTTTCCTGCCGTAACTCTGCCCTCTCCTCTGCCAGACAAAACTATTTCTCCTCCCTTACCGACACCCATGCCCATCATCCCCGTCAGCTCTTCCGTATATTTAACTCCCTTCTCAGGCCCCGGTTCCTCCCCCTCCTCCTTCCCTCACCCCCAACGATCTGGCCTCCTACTTCATTAATAAAATTAAAGCCATCAGGTCTGAGCACCCCAAAGTCACCCCCCCTTCTCCAACCCCCCAGTTCTTAACCCTCTCCGCTACTCTCCCATCCTTCCCAGCAGTATCCTCAGATGAGGTCTCCTCCCTCCTCTCAAGTGCTACTCAGGCCACCTGTGCTTCTGACCCCATTCCCTCTCATCTTATGAAATCTCTCACTCCATCCCTTCTCCCCTCCTTAACTTCCATCTTCAACCGCTCACTCTCCCCTGGTTCCTTCCCCTCTGCCTTCAAACACGCCCACATCTCTCCCATCCTAAAACACCCCTCTCTTGACCCCACCTCACCTTCTAGTTATCGCCCTATCTCCCTCCTACCATTCCCTTCCAAACTCCTTGAACGAGTCGTCTACACGCGCTACCTCAAATTCCTCAACTCCAACTTTCTCCTCAACCCCCTCCAATCTGGCTTCTGTCCCCTACATTTCATGGAAACTGCCCTCTCAAAGGTCACCAATTACCTCCTGCTTGCCAAATCCAACGGCTCCTACTCTATCCTAATCCTCCTCAACCTCTCAGCTGCCTTCAACACTGTGGACCCCCCCCCCCCCAACCCTTTCTCCTCAACATGCTATCCAACCTTGGCTTCACAGGCTCTGTCCTCTCCTGGTTCTCCTCTTATCTCTCCGGCTGTTCATTCTCGGTCTCTTTTGCGGGCTCCTCCTCCCCCTCCCATCCCCTTACCATAGGGGTTCCTCAAGGCTCAGTTCTCGGTCCCCTTCTGTTCTCTATCTACACTCACTCCCTTGGTGAACTCATTCGCTCCCATGGCTTCAACTATCATCTCTACGCTGATGATACCAAAATCTCCATCTCTGCCCCTGCTCTCTCTCCCTCCCTCCAGGCTCATATCTCCTCCTGCCTTCAGGATATCTCCATCTGGATGTCTGCCCGCCATCTAAAACTCAACATGTCCAAGACTGAACTCCTTATCTTCCCTCCCAAACCCTGCCCCCTCCCTGACTTTCCCATCACTGTTGATGGCACTACCATCCTTCCCGCCTCACGAGCCCGCAACCTTGGTGTCATCCTCGACTCCGCTCTCTCGTTCACCCCTCACTTCCAATCCGTCACCAAAACCTGCCGGTCTCACCTCCGCAACATCGCCAAGATCCGCCCTTTCCTCTCCATCCAATCCGCCACCCTGCTCGTTCAATCTCTCATCCTATCCCAACTGGATTACTGCATCAGCCTCCTCTCTGATCTCCCATCCTCCTGTCTCTCCCCAATTCAATCTATAATTCACGCTGCTGCCCGGATCGTCTTTGTGCAGAAATGCTCTGGGCATGTTACTCCCCTCCTCAAAAATCTCCAGTGGCCACCAATCAACAATCAGGCAAAAACTCCTCACTCTTGGCTTCAAGGCTGTCCATCACCTCGCCCCCACCTACCTCTCCTCTCTTCTCTCCTTCTGCAGCCCAGCCTGCACCCTCCGCTCCTCTGCCAGTCACCTCCTCACTGTGCCTCGTTCTCGCCTGTCCCGCCGTCGACCCCCGGCCCACGTCCTCCCCCTGGCCCGGAATGCCCTCCCTCCGCACATCTGCCAAGCTAGCTCTCTTCCTCCCTTCAAAGCCCTACTGAGAGCTCACCTCCTCCAGGAGGCCTTCCCAGACTGAGCCCCCTCCTTCCTCTCCCCCTCTTCCCCCTCCCCATCCCCCCGCCTTACCTCCTTCCCCTCCCCACAGCACCTGTATATATGTATATGTTGGTACATATTTATTACTCCATTTATTTTACGTGTATATGTTTATTATATTTATTTTATTTTGTTAATTTGTTTTGTTTTGTTGTCTGTCTCCCCCTTCTAGACTGTGAGCCCGCTGTTGGGTAGGGACCGTCTCTATATGTTGCCAACTTGTACTTCCCAAGCGCTTAGTACAGTGCTCTGCACACAGTAAGCGCTCAATAAATACGACTGAATGAATGAATGGTGGCCTTTTGTTCGTTTTAACAAATGGTTGCTAATGACCACTTAGTCTGAAACGCGTATCAACTTCTGGTCACCATCCTAATTTTCAGAGTATGCCCAAGTCTCTTAACCCTATGGCATCTAAATGCAGATGAATTGGGGATAAAGAAATCTTCTATGACAACATTATGTACTATCATATTCCACATTTTGGGAGGAGATGAAAATGAAAGAGTCTGAAGAACATTTAGCATAAAGTGAGTATGACTTCTCACATTTTAAGTTCCCTTTTCCTATTATAGAAATAAGAAAACATATGACATTCATTTTGATCAGTCATGTAAAGGAGGGATGGGGATTTCATCCATTCTGAATGGCTTGTAGAACTCAGAGTTGAAAACATATTTAAGCTTCTTTTAAATGCATGCAATGGTATATTTTATTCAATAACTCTTGTTTCTATGACACCAGACATGAAGCTTCCTGGAATATTATTAATTCATTAATTGCCACCAAACTCCAATAAATAAGAAGGTGGCAAACCTTGAGAAATTTGATATTCACTCCACTGCCAGGCCCACAGCACTTACGTACACATCTTCAAATTGTACACTATTAAATTATTTATTCATATTAATGTCTCTAGACTGTAAACTCATTATGGGTGAGGGAATGTGTCTGCTACTTCTGGTCATTCATTCAATCTTCCAATCATATTTACTGAGCACTTACTGTATGCAGTACTCTCCCAATAATAATAATGTTGATATTTGTTAAGCGCTTACTATGTGCCAAGCACTGTTCTAAGCACTGGGGTAGGTACAAGGTAATCAGGTTGTCCCATGTGGGGCTCACAGTCTTTATCTCCATTTTGCAGATGAGGTAACTGAGGCATAGAGAAGTTAAGTGACTTGCCCAAGGTCACACATCTGACAAGTGGAGGAGCTGGGATTAGAACCCATGACCACTGGCTCCCAACTCCAAGCTCTTTCCACTACGCCATGCTGCTTCTCCCATATTTGAATAACACAAACTCTTCTGTGCCTTAATTTCCTCATCTGTAAAATGGGAATTAAATAGCTATTCTCCCTCTCCTCTTAGACTCTAAGCCCCGTATGATTCAGGGACTGTATCTAATCTGATTGTACTGTATCTCTCCCACTGCTTAGCAAAGTGCTTGGCACGTAACAAGTGCTTAACAAATATCACAATTATTATTATTAATTCCTTAAACTAAATAGAGGACTAACCTTGACCTGGAACTAGCTTCTAACAAACCCAGGGGCTAACATCCCCATGAACCCACTGCTATATTCCTTGGTGGGAATGCCGTCCTTAGAACTTCCCTGATAGTTCCCCCGCCGAATCCTCAACCTTTCTGGGGAACACTGCTCCGTGTGGGGTGCCACTCCTCCAATTTTACAATAGTAAAACCAGTTCTAATACCAGACTTTTCATATACTTCTTTACTACCTCCAGTGTTGAGGCTCCCTCTGCTAGGGCTCCCGCCTCTGAGTTCAGCAGCTCAGAGACAGTGGTCAAATTCATATGAACCTCGAGGGGCTCACAAGAACTCTGGAGCAAGGGAAGGGTTTGGGTCCCCTGGAGAAATGTTATAAGTGTTCATGACGTAGGCTTGCTTCTTTAGAATGGCAAGTGTGATGTCAACATGTTTAGCTTGGTGCCGAACACAATCCGTGTCATCACAGACATATCTTTATCCAGTATTCCCAAGAGCCATCAGTGACCATCCACTCCCATTCAGATGCCCAACAGGCTCCACATTTTTTCCTTTTATGTGCCTGAGATGAATTTCCCTTCCACGAGGCTCTGGAGTTTCACCCTTGACCTTAATAGTCCCCTTTTCCTTGCCCTAATCCTCCCCTATAATTATCTGTGCTCCAGATGATGTCACCAACTGATTGACATTTTCTGCCCAACCTGTAAATATTTCAATGTCTGTCTCCCCTGCTACATTGTATACTCCTTGAGGACAGGGATCATGTCTACTAACTCTACTGTACTCTCCCAAGAACTCAGTGCAGTGTTCTGCAAAGTACTCAAAAATACTACCAATTGATTATGTGAAACAACTTTCCCTCTTGGAGGGGTCCTGGGGAGTGAGCATTTTCTCTTTTTTAGAGACTTCTGGGTCTCCTCCTCCTTCCCTCTGTGTGGAGGAGGTAGCCTAGCTTGTATATCCCCATCCAAAACTTTCCCTCTAGTAACTCATTTTGGAAAACAGCATTAGCAACGGTTCTCAGGCGTCAAACTATGAAGGTTGGGAAAGAAAGAAGTAACATGAGGAACTGAAGGTGAAGGTTGGGAAAGAAAGAAGTAACATGAGGAACTGAAGGTTCTGTGCTTGTGGGGAACACAACCTCACCTCTCCCCCAGTTATGGGGAGGTGGAAAGAATGCCTCAGAAAAAAGGTGGAAAATTCACCACTTCACAAGATTCAGCATGAGGAGATGGAAGATAATTCAAGAAGGCTGTTAGAAAGGCAGGGGAAGATAAAGAAACAAAGAAAGACAGAAGGGTTAAAGATCAAAACTCTTCAGCCATTTCATTTGTAGCCAAACCAAAAATTGGGTTATTTCTCCTAAGTATGCTCATTTTTCAGTATATTCTTCTTATTCTTACTGGTGCTTCTTCTCTAATTAGGGAGCTTAACCCTACTACAGTGCTCCCTTATTGAGCCTAAAAGCCAGGCACAGAGAAGTTAAGTGACTTGCCCAAAGTCACAAAACTGACAAGTGGTAGAGCCGGGATTAGAACCCATGACTTCCGACTGCCAAGCCCATGCTCTTTCCACCAAACCACGCTGCTTCTCATGCTTCTCCAAGAGAAGCCTTCTGAGGCCAAGAAGAGGGAGGTGATTAAGTACTTTAAAGTTAGAGAAGGAATAAGTAGGCATTTTCATAGATGTATTAAACAGTTCCATATAGTATCTTTGAGGGAAGTTGCAAACACCCTTAACAAAGAGAAGGAAACAAAACCTCCCGCCAATAACCAATGGCAGATTTTGCCTTTCTTTTGGAACTCTATACGGATTTCTTGCTTTCCTAGAATCCTAGAGCTAGAAGGAAACTTGGGAGGTCGTCTGGCCAGCATGCCACCAGATGGGTGAAGCAAGAGAACCACTAAGTCAATCAATCAATCGTATTTATTGAGCACTTACTGTGTGCAGAGCACTTTACTAAGCACTTGGGAGAGTACAACACAACAGAATTAGCAGGCACATTCTCTGCCCATAAACCACCTAAGACAGATATTGGTTAATTTTTTCCTTAAAGATCTCCAAGGTTTCAGTATTTTTTCAGTCTGATAGGCAAGAAGTCCTTTTTTTCTCCTGCATTAATTTAAGGCCACTTCCTCTTGTTCAGTATTTTAAGAGAACAACACATATGCACCCATTTCATAAAAATTCTTCAGGTACTTGGCTTAGCCACCCAGGACAGATGGTTATCTATCCAGTTTTTAAAGATCTCCAGGAAAGGACATTCATCTGCCTCTTCCAGCAGCCTGTTCTGAAGGAACAGGGTGGGGGGACGGGGACGGTGAACAAGTCAACAAACAAGCCCTGCAAGGGCCCAGAGTTTTTGGCCTGACCCACCGCTTGCTGGGCTGCAAGACCATGAGGCCCAAATCCTACTCAGCCCGGTGCTGGAAGTGCAAGCAGCGGGGAGAACCCACAAGGGAGACAGTATTATTAAGGTGATGAGTACAAAAGATACATACCAGTGGTTCACCCAATCTGGTAACTCCGTCTCTGTTAATAGCCAAAAATGATACTTGACAGAATAACGTGTCAACTGCCATCCTTGACATTCTTTAACATAGCTCTGGATGTACCACCTACCATCCCACCATTTCCCTCAAAAGTCCCTCATAAATCTCTTCTCTCCAGAGGAGAATCTAGGAGGCTGGAGAAGGCTCTCCACCTTCACTTGCAGAAAGTGCACACTCTCAGGCATGGACTAGAGGAGGAAAAATTTGGGTTTATAATAATAATAATAATAATGATGGCATTTATTAAGCCCTTACTATGTGCAAAGCACTGTACTAAACGCTGTTTACTAGGTATATCGAGTTGGTTACCCTCTCTTTTCCCTTTTCTCTGAACTGGAGGCAGACTCGGTGGTTGGTACACTTACCAAAACCAATCTAATTTGCTTATCATATCATTATCAAAGTGCCTTCCACTTATCCTAGGCCATCATGCCCTACTTGGACTCAAGCTCCATCGATCCTTAAAAATCAACTCTCAACCCTTAACTCTCTCTCCCCCATCCCTCCACTGATCTCACACCACCACCCCCAGCCCTTGCTCACCTCCACAGTACGATTGCCCTGATCCTATGCTCAGCAGACAGATCAATCAATCAATCAGTGTTATTTATTGAGCACTTACTGTGTGCAGAGTACTGTACTAAGTTGGTAAACGTGATCACTGCCCTCAAAAAAACTTACAATCTAGTTGGGGAGATAGACATGAAAATAAATTATGTATAATTAATTACAGATAGGGGAAGCAGCAGAGTGTCAGGACATGTACATAAGTGCTGTGGGGCTTGGGGCAGGGAGAGTTTCAAAGTATTTAAGGGGAAAAGACCCAAGGGCATAAGCAGGGAGAGCAAGTGGGACCTATCAGGGCCTGTTCTAGGGCTGGGACCCGAGAGAGCCAAAGCTCCCAGCTTCTGGCCCACCTCATTCTTCATGGAAAGCATGGGCAGCTCAAAGAGAATGACTTTATACCCCACCTATTTCCAATCCCATGGTGATGATCCCATCACCACAACCGTGCCCTTGATGCACCTGAGCGGGAGGTGAACATACTTGAATGTAATACATGCTAGAAGGCATTCATCGTTTTGCTCCCAGCACTAAGGTAATAATAATAATAATGGTATTTGTTATGCCCTTACTATGTGCCAAGCACTGTTCTAAGTACTGGGGTAGATAAAAGGTAATCAGGTTGTCCCCAGAGGGACTCACAGTCTTAATCCCCATTTTACAGATGAGGTAACTGAGGCACAAAGAAGTTAAGGGACTTGCCCGAACTCACACAGCTGACAAGTGGTGGAGCCGGGATTAGAACCCATGAGCTCTAACTCCCAAGCCCTTGCTCTTTCCACTAAGCCAGTAAGACATCCAGAAGGGTCAGAATTCTCACCGAGACACACTTGCAGAATCTTCAAAGGAGCCTCAAAGAAGAGGGGAAAACGTGTAAAAAGAAAGCGGAATGAAGCCCAGGCCGGAAGCTGCTGAGGCAAGAGAGAGGGCATTCCCCACCAAAGACCAGAGGCTGACATTAACAAACACCACCACGGAAATCTAAGCTTGTTTTTCCATTTAGGATTCTCACCACACGCTAGATTGTTCTGCACTGTCATCCTGGCACTTTGAATTATTGACATAAGGGACAAGTTAGCCAAAGTTGGTGTCTAAAATTGGGATGCTTCTTGTCCCTGATGGACTTCATAAGTATCTTTTCTAGCCTGGAGTGTAGGACTCTGTCTGAGACTTGGCAAATAATTGGGCTGTTTAAGATGGATTCGATGAAGGTGGCATTTTTCCAGCCCTTGAGCTGAGTGACGGGATATAAGGCACACCTCTGAGTGTCCTATACTTCTTCTAGTTGGAGCTCTTTTAAAAATTATCTCAGCTCAAGCCAGTTAGCCAATTGGAAAAACAACTATCCCAAAGAAGTACAGAACAAAAACCTGTCAACCTGAACCTCAGCAGACATGCTATTTCGTGCTCAAGCGACCCTCCTAACCTTAGAAGGGCTCATTTGGGGAACCAGAACCCATTTGATCAAGTGCCCAAGGGCTCAATTCTCCAAGGTGAGCCTGGGAGAGGAAAGAGGAGACTATGGTTGATGATAATGGTAGTGACTCCACCTTTGGTCCTCTGTGTTACCTTGGCCAAGTTACTTAACTTCTCTGTGCCTCAATTTCCTCATCTGTAAATTGGAAATCAGAAACTTGCTCTTCCTCCCCCATAGACTGTGAGCCCCATGAGGGGCAGGGACTCTGTCTGAGCTGATTGTATTTTATCTTCATCAGTGGTTAGTACAGTGCTTGGTACATAGTAAGTGCTTTACAAATACCAATGTTGTTAGTAGTGGCAGTGGTGTTCTTTAAGCACCCTCTGTATTTAGCCATTGGGTAGTAATAATAATGATGGAATTTATTAAGCGCTTACTATGTGCCCGATACTGTACTAAACATTGGGGTGGTACAAGCAAATCGAGTTGGACACAGTCCCTGTCCCATGCAGGGCTCACAGTCTCAATCCCCATTTTATAGACGAGGTAACTAAGGCACAGAGAAATGAAGTGACTTGCCCAAGGTCACACAGCAGACAAGTGGCGGAGCAGGGATTAGAACCCATGACCTTCTGATTCCTAGGCCCATGCTCTATCCACTATGCCATGCTTAAACAAGTTGCAAGTTCCTTAGTTTCGAGTAGGAAGGAGAGCAGCAAGCATTAGAGGCTACCCACTGGAATGTCTTTTTAAACATCCTTTGCATTTTTCCCATTTTCTCCATTTCCTCTAGCACTGTCACAGACCAGCTGAACTCAATATTCCCAGATGTACAGAACAAAATATTTCTGAATTATTTTTTCCAGGGCTCCACATTTGCTAACTGAAAGATCCCCAGTCAGCAGAGCAACAAACAGCCTGTATCCCCAAATTATAGAGCCTCTTGACATAAACAGAAAAGCACACAAAGGAGCCCTCTCTCCTCTGTACCCCCCTCCCTTCTCTTATCTAATCAATTAGAAGGTCTCTTCCTGAGCCTCAGAAGCTCAAGACATCTGGATCATCTCTTCCTTCTCAGGTATGGCAAGAAGGAACACCTAGTTCTCAAAGAACTTGCCCTTTATCCTGCATGCAATATTGTGCAAGTCATTCTCTCAGAGACATTCTCACTCATGGATTCAGTCTCACAATCAGAAGGGCTGTCTTCAAACTTAAGGATGATTCTATTCAGTCTTGTGCAGCGTCCCAAAGACCCCTTCCCTACATTCGTTCGCAAGTGCTCTGCAAAGCATAGGTGCTCAAAAAATACTACTAATGATTTAAATGCAGGAATGGGGACCTCCCCTACTATTTCTGGCTTTCTTGGGCTGCTGCGCCCATGTTCTCCATACTCTCTCAACTAGCAAGAGGTGCTTGACCTTGCTAATGGCCACTCGTAGACAGAATAATAATGAGTAATGCTTAGAGAAGAGATTCTCTTGGCTATAGGAAGTGGAAGCAAAGACGATCTGGCAGCATGTGAGAGTGCCTGGGTGGGCAAGTCTGCAGAGGGAAGAACCAGTGCCTGTTTCCATGAAAATCCATGATCCTGCCTGAATCCTTATGGCACAAACGTTTTTAATCAAATGAGGAGGAAGCGATAGTTCTTTCTAACAAAAAAGTTTTGCAATCTCGGCTAGCCACGGGCTTTTGACTTATGATTTTGACCCCTGACACCATATGATGGGATCAGGGAGTCTTCCAATTGTCAATTGCTGCTTGGAAGCAATGGGGCTTTGGACTTCTCCCCTTCCCTATAAGTCAATCTTCTTGCAGAGTAAGGTGACCAACCTCTGCCATAATGGATTCTCTGGGGCATGAGTGTGTGAGCAGGGCACAGTCAGCCAAAAGTGGCCTTTTCAGCCATTCACACATGCATACGTGAACTTCACTGTCAGTTTTATAAATATATACTGACATACATATATATGGAAATAAATAGAAATGTTCTCTAACTTGATAAGGGTACTTATTTTTTGCCCCAAGCAGGAGATAAATCTTGGCTTTCCCATGACTTGGAGAACCCAGCTCATGATCTCACGGGAGGAGGAAAAGGAGGCACAGAGGAGGGAAATGGCCAGGCAGGTTGTGTCATCTACTTTCAGGCAATTTTCAAATTCCTTTATCATTGCTCTCCTAACAACTGACATACCTTGGGTTTCCTCTTAACCATCCACTATCGTCAGATTCCCAAAGCCATAGGCAAACAGCAGAGAAACTGAGATTGGCAAAGTCACTAGTGGAATGAAATGGATCTTCCTGATGCTTAGAGCAGCCTTACTACTCCCAACCCATCCCACGGAAGACTAGCCCCTCCTTCACTACCCCTGCACCCACCCCACCTCCCAACACTGCGGAGACTTTGGCTATGAGTGGCTGGGACTCTGGACTCACCCAGGGAGGCACTGGCATACTGGATTACTGAAATGATTCCTTATCTATTTTCATGCTCCTAGATTTTGCATTTTAATTGCTCCCACAGTATATGACATTCCTGGTCACTTGACTCTCTAAGGAGATTCAAGGAAGGGGAGCAGTACAAAGCCCTCAACCCTCCCAAGCAGCAGCTTACAAATGGGATGTGCCATCCCCACTTAGATTGTGAGGCCCTCAGTGAGGTCTGAATTTTTTATTTTCTATTTATCCCAGCACTTAGCACAGTACTCAGCACAGAGGAAGCACTTAAAAAATACCATTATCAGTCATTTGCAAGGGGATGAGAGAGTCCCTAGAAATCTTGGCCACATCTGGAGAACACTGCCCTAAATAGTCACATGAAATGTGGCTATTGTTAAGTCAGAGACACATATAAAGCAAAAGGGTGCAGTGAAAAATAAAATATGTTGACTTGCAAAGTACTACAAAATCTACATTGTGACAGTTTTCCTTCTTTTTCTGTTCCTGACAGGAAAATCTCTTTAATTGCCTTCTCACTTTAACACATTGCAACTGTTAAGAAATAAAACATTTGAGATCAGCAGTTCTGTTGTGTATCAGTAGCAACAATAGGACTCTGGGGAGCTCACAAGAAAAGCAATTTCGGATGCTCAGACTTCCTCAGAGACCCTAATCCTTGTCATCCCACCAGAGTTCTGCTGCAATTCTTTGTAGATTTACTGCCACTAGCTGGACGACTTGCATTGAAGATCAGAAGCAAGGGTGTAAATTTCAGAAGTACTGTGATTAAAGAGCCTTACTGCCCAAGAGAGTATAAAGGAGAAGCACCAGAGACTCTGAAACAGGGTCATAAATTGTGCATTTGGCAATCAAATGCATTTTAATTTCTTTTTAATGGACATTCCCTAAGCAAAAAATTATAAAAAAACATTGAAAAGGAGAATTGTGAGATTGAAATATTACATAGCAGTCACCAAAATCAATCAATTAATTGTATTTGAATGCTTACTGTGTGCAAACCTGTACAAAGCACTTGGGCGAATACAAGACTGTACTCTCCCAAAACATAGGACTGTGAACTCCATGAAGGATAGGGACCTGATTATCTTGTATCTTCTCCAGCCACTTAGTAAAGTACCTGGCACATAGTACGAGTTTAACGAGTACCGTAAAAAGAATTTAATTGGTCTTAAGTATTGAGAAAACTTTAATATAGAAAGTAAGGCACTGCTATTTAGGACAGTTTACACACACAGAATGTCTACCTTCATTAACATTAGTCAATTATAAGAGGAGTTAGCTAAATACATGGCTTCCCCCATACAGATTTCCCCTGCTACTAAGTAGCCACGTAGACTGTATCAGGTTTCCTAAAAGTCTTGAGTCTGGGGTGGAGCCTTACACCACATATCTAATTTGAAATTAATCCTGTCCCCAAAGGATAGTGTGCATCACAGACATACCTCTCCTCTACCACTTCAGACTTCTACCCTCTCTCCCTCCATCCCTCCCAAAGGGCCCCTGCTTTCCAGACCAACTGAGATGAGACTGCTCTTACCTCCCCCTTCAACTTATTTTCCCATTACACACATCCCACAGACATCCCTGCAGTACTAGCCAGGTGTCCCTGTGGCATTTAAGTAGTGTGGGATTGACAGTGGACTTTCTTCAACCACATCTTGCTGAATTCCACTATAAAACTGTTCAGAGCAGCCCCCTCCTCAATACTACTTGTTTACAAATAGAAATTATGCTACTATGAAATGTTTGTGCAATGTAAAGACTCATATCTTTTAGACTGTGAGCCCACTGTTGGGTAGGGACTGTCTCTATATGTTGCCAATTTGTACTTCCCAAGGGCTTAGTACAGTGCTCTGCACATAGTAAGCGCTCAATAAATACGATTGATGATGATATCTAGAAAAGAGGTTGAGGCACCCATCGCCAGTATCCAAGTGGGGAGGCCAACTGGTACACCTCCGTAAGTGTGGAAAGGATGAAAATAAGGGAGCCCAAATCAGTCTCTGGGAAGGAAAACAAGGTAGGAGTAACTGCAGTCAAGTTAGAATTGAGCACAATGAATACTTCAAAGGTGAAAAAAAGTCAGATGTACCCAGTTGTCCATCCTCAGATGCAGCTTGTTCCCAACTGGGATCCCTGTTTTTGGAAACAAACAAGGCTTCTGCGGGGCTCAGCGGAAAGAGCCCAGGCTTGGGAGTCAGAGGTCATGGGTTCTAATCCTGGCTCCACCGCTTGTCAGCTGTGTGACTTTGGGCAAGTCACTTCATTTCTCTGTGTCTCAGTAACCTTATCTGTAAAATGGGGATTGAGACTGTGAGCCACACGTGGGACAATCTGATCACCTTGTATCCTCCCACCACTTAGAACAGTGCTTTGCACAAAGTAACAAATGCCATCATTATTGTTATTATTATTATATTGATATTTCCCTCCTAGTCTCTACCCCTGGGTAATCTGAATGCTGAATAAGAGCCTCACTTTGTCCTCCTCCATGCACTCCCCTCCCCACTATTTTCAAACATCTCTTCTGAATTCCAGGTGTGTCTGGCTTCTGAATTCCAGGTGTGTCAAGCCAGAGTACTGGATTTGAATACAATCATACAAGCTTGAGTGCACGTTCATTTATTTTGTTTGGATCATATATAGTTGTCCTTTGAACTCAGAGTTTACCTATGGATACATGTGTGGCTGAAACATTGTGGAATCCCCCCAACCTCGCAACCGCCTCCCAGCCTGACTATATTGTATACTCAAAAGGCTGTCCTTTTTTGTGCTGTCATGTTTGTTATTTGAAGTGCCTGGTTCTGTTTCTGCCTTAATCTCTTTGCCTCGTGATTCACTCTCTGTCCAAAGCGAGTCACTCCCCTCCTGACTGCAGTACACCGTGCTTGTCTGTTGCTGCAGTTGTCTCCCAGACTTCAGTTGAAATGCCAAATTGTCTGATGTTTTACTTCACTGCATTCTTAAAAAGTTTCCTCTGACCTCTTGCTTTGGGTTGCCCAATTTCAGCTTACCACAGAGGAGCTGTAGCTATTCTGCTGTCATCCATTCTCCTCACAGGTCCCACGCAGCTAAGCTCTGGCAGTGAATAAAGCTTCAGTAATAATAAAAACGATTGTGGTATTTGTTGAGCACTTACTATGTGCCAAGCACTGGGCAAAGCATTAGGGCAGATACAATACAACAAGATCAGACACAGTGTATTAGACTAGAGATTAGTCAACCCTAGGAGACTGACTTCATTCTAAGGTTTGAGAATGACCCGTCTGCAGGACGTATTCAAGGAGCCAGATGGTGCGTTTGTGGAAGGTTCGGGCCTCACAACCATACAGAAGATTGGACAGCACAATTCAACCATAGATCTTCATCTTGAGGCCTAATGCCATTCTGTGAGGCACACCTTGTCCGATAACCTCCTGAAGAATGTTGGGCCTGTTGAATTGATTTTCTAGCCCGTGATTTTCTAGCGGAATTCCACTGTAACACCCATGCACACAAACAGAGCAGCTCCCTCCCCAGTAACGCCTGTTGTCAAATCGAAGTTATAATTAATATAATTCTATGACAATGTTTAACTCTGTGCTGTCAATAAACTTATTCTGTACTGCAGAAGTTGCTTTTATGGTTTCCCTGGGGCAGGACAACACTTTACTTCAGTTTTATCATCAGTCCATAGTTCAGCAAAGTGGTTTGCAATCACTGGCATGTCTTCTGGAGTGCTTGCCTCTGGAGCCCAGTTATCTCTATATAAGAACCCCTAAATGACAGTCTCTAGGACACTGGATGAAACTCACAGCAGTGTGGCTTAGTGGAGAGAGCATGGGCCTGAGAATCAGAGGACCTGGGTTCTAATTCTGGCTCTGCCACTTGCCTGCTGCGACCTTGGACAAGTCACTTAAGCTCTCTGTGCCTCAGTTTCCTCATTGTGAAATGGGAATTTAATACCTGTTCTCTCTCCGACTTAGACTGCGAGCCTAAGCTATGGTCATCATTAATTAAAGCACTCTACTTACCACTTCCATCTCATGCCTAATTAATACTTCCTTCCTTTGAAATTTTCCAAATACTTTTTAGTTTCTCCCCCAGCCAATTTATCATGCTGATTCCTTTAATCACATCTGCCTGGTCTGTGTCTCAAATTTTTGACCTCTGTGGCTTTCCCAGCAGCCCAATCTAGATTTTCTCCTTGTGGATTTGGACACATATTTAGGCAGTTCTAAAGTGAACCATTTTTCCTTTAACAATCTCTCTCCTTTTTTAAATACATGTCTTGATCAGGTCTTAATAGAATTTTCTAACTTCTTATCTAGACATTTACCCTCTGGCAAGTAATTTTGGAAGACCATCAACACACGTATCTCATTGATTTTATAAAGATGTGGTTGCCAGTTGCATTTTTATGTCTTTCTTAACCCTGGCTAAATGTTTGAAGATGAATTCAGCTAAGCCACAAGCCACACCATCAAGGTTTTCATTCTAATTCCCCAGAGCTACTTATATGGAGCCACAGGAAAATCTTCGCTGGATCCCACTGCACCACCCAGCTATTGCTCCATCTCCCTCCTCCCATTCTGGTCAGATGCCTTAAACAGACTGTATAGACTTGTCGCCTCCACTTTCTCTTCTCCAACTCCTTCTGTGACCCTCTGCAATACAGTTTTCATCGTCTTTCATTCCACTTAGATGTCTCTCTCCAAGGTGATCAATGGCCTCCAACCTGCCAAATCTAACATCTAACAATCTGTCTATCCTAATTCTCCTCTGCCTCTCAGCTGCCTTGAATACTCTGGCCCATTTTCTTCTCCTGGAAACACTATGTGAATTTGGACACAGTTCATTCCTGTTCTCCTCTTGCCTCTCTGACCGATCCTTCTCAGTCTCTTCCTCTGCCTCCAACTTCCTAACTGTGGGTGTCCCTCAAGGCTCCGTTCTGAGTCCCTTAGGAGCGTGGCTTAATGGAAAGAGCACGAGCTTGGGAGTCAGAGGTCATGGGTTCTAATCCGGACTCCACCACTTGTCAGCTGTGTGACCTTAGGCAAGTCACTTCACTTCTCCGTGCCTCAGTTACCTCATCTGTAAAATGGGGATTAAGACTGTGAGCCCCACGTGGGACAACCTGAACACCTTGTATCCCTCCTCCAGTGCTTAGAACAGTGCTTTGCACATAGTAAGAGCTTAACAAATACCAACATTATTATTGTTATTATTATTATTATTCTGGCTCCTTCCCTCCCTCTATGTTGCATTGGCCACTGAAAACGTGATCCCTCAGCCTGGGGTAGATAGCGGTGGTGTTCCAAGAGCCCTTTGGCCTGGACCGTGCTCCAGATGACTTGGTCTTCTAGGCCCTATTAGAGTTTCCATTCTAAGCCACACATGCCCAGTTAAATAGGACTGCTATTCTCAGTAATGTGTTCCTGCTTCAGAAGGTACACTTACACCGCATATACCTCATTTTGAAGCGTGTAAGACACTAGAATATGTGCTAAATTATAGAATATGTACCTACTTATAGGGGTTTAATCTGGCAACTGTGTTACTTTCCTAAGCCCAGCAGGGATGACTCTAGAACAATGAGTTTAGGGGGCAAGGGAGTGGTGAGTACATTATTTCGGGAAGGGAGGACTTTGCAAAGAATAAAATAAAATGTTGATAATTAATGCTGCCAGTGCATTTAACTTATTAATAAAGCTGAAAATCTATCACAAAAGCAAATCTGACTACAACTTTTCAGACCAAGAAACTAATTTGTTTTCAATCTCCATGGCAGCTCCTCACGTGGGTAGGAGAGCGACCAGGATGAGAATGAAGGTCAGTGCTATTGGACTCTGTTAGGAACAGCAGTGTACTGTGGAGTCAGTTTTCTATTAGCTTGCTATCAGGTGGAAGGGTGGGTAGGATGGTGAAAGGGAAAGTAAGTATATTTTGGAGGTGTCTCCACACACCTTGGAACTCTCCCTAAAGCCATGTTCAGTCTGACAATCACAGAAGCACCCAGAATGTTGAGGTCTAGTGATGGTAAGTAGTTGAGGGGCAAGAGGAAAAGCTGGGGATCAAACATAATGATTAGAATATAGGTAACTCCCAGATACACAGCCCCAAGTCTGCTGTCTTTCATCCATTCTCCAGTTCTGACTCTCCCACTCCTTGCTGAGTTGCGATGCTACAACAGCATCAGCAGGCACTATGCTGCAGTAACTTTAGCTGTGGATTTTCTAAGTACAATTTTGACATGCCCTTGACAGTGTGCTACATCCCTACCCATTTACTCACATGTGCCACTCAGTGCTCCGGCAAGAACATGACTAGCAGAGTCAAAAGTGTGATTAGTGCAGTGAAATTTATTGTCACTATATTGAAGAACAAAACCTTTTGATCAAAGAAATGAACTCTACCTTCTCTCCTGTACCTAATTTCCCACTTGCTCCTCAACTATAACTTTCACTTTGACCAGGTGAACCTCTCCTTTCATGTTCCTTCCTGCCTCAACTCCAAGAGTTTACCCATCTCCAACAGCCTTTCTCCCCTCCCTTCAAATCAGTCCCTTCCATCCTTTAAAATTCAATTAAACTGAATTCAGGAGGTCCACTCAAGAATGCCAGGCTCTCTCTTCCCCAACAGTGGGATGTGACAGCAGGGCTAGATGAATATGATTTTTGAGTAAACTGATATCTAGGTAAATTAGAAATTGGGTTCCAGTCCCAGCTCCATTCTTAAAGTGCCTTAGGTTTAAGTCCTGATTGCCCCTGATCTATCTAAATCTCTTAACATGACCCTTTAATGACTGCGGGGAAGCATCATCCTTAAAGTATCCAGTCCACCCTCTCTATAGTACTATACTCTCCCAAGCACATTGTAATAAATATCACCGATTGAGTGGAGGACCCTAGATAGTGCTTCTCCCCCAATCTGTAGGACTAGTACATCACTAGGGATACTTCACAACACAAAAGGTGATTACTGAGGTAGACGCCTTAGGTATTGTAGTGCTTTCTCTACGGAACTAGGAAAGACAAATTACCTGTTCCTTTGCAGGTCCCTGAAGTTGGTCAGGTTATTTGGTGGGACAGTGATGTGTTCGGAAGGTGGGTAAACACCTTACAACTGCATCAGCCTCCTCTCTGATCTCCCAACCTCCTGTCTCTCCCTGCTTCAGTCTATACTTCACTCTGCTGCCCAGATTATCTTTGTACAGAAACGCTCTGGGCATGTCACTCCCCTCCTCAAATATCTCCAGTGGTTGCCTGTCAACCTACGAATCAAGCAAAAACTCCTCACCCTCGGCTTCAAAGCTCTCCATCACCTCGTCCTCTCCTACCTCATCTCCCTTCTCTCCTTCTAAAGCCCAGCCCACACCCTCCGCTCCTCTGCCACTAACCTCCTCACTGTGCCTCGTTCTCGCCTGTCCCGCCGTCAACCCCCGGCCCACGTCCTTCCCCTGACCTGGAATGCTCTCCCTCCACACATCCGCCAAGCTAGCTCTCTTCCTCCCTTCAAAGCCCTACTGAGAGCTCACCTCCTCCAGGAGGCCTTCCCAGACTGAGCCCCCTTTTTCCTCTCCTCCTCCCCATCCCCTCCACCCTACTTTCTTCCCCTCCCCACAGCACTTGTCTATATTTGTACAGATTTATTACTCTATTTTACTTGTACACATTTACTATTCTATTTACTTTGTTAATGATGTGCATATAGCTATAATTCTATTTGTTCTGACAATTTTGACACCTGTCTACATGTTTTGTTTTATTGTCTGTCTCCCCCTTCTAGACTGTGAGCCCATTGTTGGGTAGGGACCGTCTCTATATGTTGCCAACTTGTACTTCCCAAGCACTTAGTACAGTGCTCTGCACACAGTAGGCGCTCAATAAATACGATTGAATGAATGAATGAATGAATGAATGAATGAATGAACTACAAGGATTTTTCATAAGATACTCTACTAATACCATGGACTGTACTATCTCTAATTGACAAAGCATTCAACTGACAATATTAAAATGTCATTTTCTTCCACAGGCAAGCTTGGCAGGTGTTCCCCTGCTCACGTCCCTTCATGCAACTTGCTTGTGGCATCCTATAAACCACAGAAATTCGTTGGAACTCAGGGGAAGTGAAAGCTTCAGCAGGTCTCTGGAAGAATAGTTTCTAAGAGAGGCTTTTGTACTTCTAAAAATAACAGCTATAGCTAATTCCCTGGAGTACAAAATTAGGGTACACAAAAACCAATAAGGATAAAAAAGCCACAGGCCTGTTCTACTTCCAGTTGCTACCACCGGGTTCCATGACACCGCCAACACAGTAAATACTAAAATATAGCTAGTTCACGGTTAAAATTTTGCCTTCTCCTTGGCCCAACCTCTAGATCCCTGGAGATTTGGTCCTAGAAGACCTGGAGACTTTCCTCCAGTTACACAGTTATACTAGATTAGCTTTAGGTTGACACATGGCTTCCTTGGAGCTCTTCAGAGGTTTCAAATGATAATGAGATGGTGATGTTGGGCTGGAACAGAGCTGAACCCAGTCAGGTTCAGACAAGGCTCACCCAGCCATTCTGAACCTCCCCTTGCTCTAGCTGCCTGTCTCTCACACAGAGGGAGAAAGAGAGGAAGTAAGCCACAGGGAGATTTGAATCATTTCTTGGGGTCAGCTTCATCTCAATCAGCTCAGCTGTGAATATTTAAAATGTATTTTTACCTTTGCTAGAAGACTGCTCTAATTACCTTCCGTCTTTTTCTCCCTTTGGCTTCCAGGCCCCCCAAACAGTTGTGTTCCTGGTCTTCCCTGAGCACCACTGACCCCATTTACAGACTATGGCTGCAGTTAACATGTTCCCTGTCTAAGAGAAGGACCTGGGTTCTGATCCTGACTCTACCACTTCTATGCTGTGTGACCTTGAGCAAGTCAGTTCACTTCTCTAGGCCTGTTACCTCATCTGTAAAATAGGGATTAAGACTGCTAGCACCAAGTGGGACATGGACTGTGTCTAACCTCTGATTAGGTTGTAACTACACCAGTGCTCACCCTCTCAGGATCGCACCCGGAGGGTTTCCAGTATTCTGCCAGCCTTGGCTATGGGAGAAAGAGTCAAGCAGAGGCATACCCACTCCATTCCTAGTTTGGCCAGTGGCTAGCAAGTGGAAGGCAATCTGCTACAAGTCAAAACTCACCTGTCCTGGGGCAGCAGCAACATGGGAGAGAGTGGAGGGTGGAGACTCAAGTTTACCACGTGGAAGAGGGGAATGTAAACCACTTCTGTATTTTTACCAAGAAAACTCTATGGATATACTACCAGCCTACTTAGATATAAGCCCCATGTGGGACAGGGACCGTACCCAACCTGATTATCTTTTTTCTACACCAGTCTCAGTACAGTGTTTGGACATAGTAAGTGTTCAACAAATACCATGGTTATTATTACCTGTGAGTTGTTTCGGGAAAATGTTTTTAGAAGACATCGCAGCCTCCCAGAGTCAGCCATCCCCTGGCAGCTGTAGCATTAAAAAGCAGAACAATCGTAGACAAGAGGGAAAGATTTCAGTTATTCAGTAAGAAGGGATCATATTCCTTAAGAAGCCCACATTAAATAAAATGTATTTCCTACACATACATTGATTGACACCGTGTACATGCACACAACTGTTTTTTCCACTGCCGAGTCATGTTCTACCCAAATGTACACTGGCTGAAGAACATTCTCTAATTCCCCAAGAGGCCCATCCAAAAACTTGTAATGATAACATGTTTTGGAAAAACTGATTGTATTTTAGATAAATTACTGGATCCTATTCTACCTTCAGTGATACACGTGTAACAGGCATTGACTATTTAAAGGGAAAACTTTAGTTAATCAAGGCAGGCCTATGGTGGTGGAGGTGAGTGTGGGAGTAGAAAAAAGGGGAGAGAGCATCTTTCTGTTCACAAATAATTAGTTCTGGGTAAAGAGTTAAGTTTAAAAATGTTTCAAGAACAACATTCACAGCTTACTGTGGAAAGTATTCTTTCTTTGCATTGTAACTTTGTATCACTGTGTCCAATAGTTACTGTTTTTGGTTTTTTTCATGATATTTTTTAAGCACTTAGTGCCAGGCACTGTACTAAGTACAGGGGTTGATCAAAAATCATCAGATTAGACATAATACACACCCCACATGGGGCTCACAGACTTAATTTTAAGATGAGGTAATTGAGGCATAAAGGAGTGAACTGAATTGTCGAAGGTCACACAGCAGTCAAAAGACAGAGCTGGAATTAGAACCCAGGTCCTCTGACTCCAAGGCTCATAATCTTCCCACTAGGCCATGCTGTTCCTCATTTTTGTCAATATGAACTCAGTAGCAATTTTGATTGCTCCATCAACTGCAGGCTTTTAGCTAAGGATTTTAAACAGCAAATGATATTTTGGCAACTTAAAGAATCCCTGCCTCCTGATTCAAGCTTTATCTGAGCCAAAATCGTGAAAGCACTTTGGAAGTTATGGTATTCAGGGGAAGTTTTGAGTCTTCAAAGATAGAATTATTATGTTTGACTAAACTTTGATGGCAGTGTTATTGATTTCAAAAAGCACCTCTGTGAGAAAGCTATTCTTTATTATCCTCCACTTCACAGCACAGATAAGTCAGTTTCAATTAATCCTGAATTAAACTGTCATTTTATATAAGTACTGGGAACCCTCCACCATCCCAGTTACCGTAGGCCACTGAGTGCAATCTCAAGCGTGGAATTTGGTAGATGCTCTTCATAGCAGTACCTTTTTTCCTACCCGAAAATAAATAAATAAATGACAATCTGGATTTCAAAGTCCAGTGTGGCCGAGGAGAGGAGAAAGTGTAGTGAAAACATAATCCAGATCGAAGCTAATGAGAAGGAGCTATAAAGTCTCACAGGGAGGCCTCGCCTTCCCAATTATTTTGGGAGGCTCTAGATTTTGCAGTTTCTTGTAATCTAAAAAAGCACACACTCAAAAGAAAAAAACTCATTCCCACTAGATCCAGGAATGCTTAGTTAGAGAAGCAGTGGGGACTAGTGGAAAGAGTACAGGACTGGGAGCCAGGAGATCTGGATTCTAAACCCAGCTTTGCCCCTTGACTGCTGTGTGCCCTCAAGCAAGTCACTTGACTTCTCTACGACTCAGTTTGCTCCTCTACAAAATGGGATGAAAATACTAGTTCTTCCTCCCTCTTGGACTGTGAGCCCTGTGTGTGTGGGGGGTGGGGGGCAGGGATTGACTAATGAGACCCACCGCTCCCTCCACTTCTGCTCACCTCATTTCGCTTTAGTTAAAATAATAATACTAATGATGGGATTTATTAAACGCCTACTATGTGCTTCAAGGCCCTACTGAGAGCTCACCTCCTCCAGGAGGCCTTCCCAGACTGAGCCTCTCCCCCTCGTCCCCCTCTCCATCCCATCTTACCTCCTTCCCTTCCCCACAGCATATGTATATATGTTTGTACATATTTATTACTCTATTTTACTTGTACATATCTATTCTATTTATTTTATTTTGTTAGTATGTTTGGTTTTGTTCTCTGTCTCCCCCTTTTAGACTGTGAGCCCACTGTTGGGTAGGGACTGTCTCTACATGTTGCCAATTTGTACTTCCCAAGCGCTTAGTACAGTGCTCTGCACATAGTAAGCGCTCAATAAATACGATTGATGATGATGATGATGAGACTGTACTGCATTGCCCCGAGGGTTTAGCTCAGTGCCTGGCACATGGTATGTACCTACCAATCGCCATCTCTAAATACCTAGACCACCTTAAAGTCTTTGTGGTTCATAAATCTCATTAACCATCATCATCAATCGCATTTATTGAGCGCTTTCTGTGTGCAGAGCACTGTACTAAGCGCTTGGGAAGTACAAATTGGCAACATATAGAGACAGTCCCTACCCAACATCATCAGTCGTATTTATTGAGCACTTACTGTGTGCAGAGCACTGTACTAAGCGCTTGGGACGTACAAATTGGCAACATTAGAGACAGTCCCTACCCAACAGTGGGCTCACAGTCTAAAAGGGGGAGATAGAGAACGAAACCAAACATACTAACAAAATCAAATAAATAGAATAGATATGTACAAGTAAAATAAATAAATAAATAAATAATGAAGATTCCCCGCATCCCCTCACCACCCCCCCCAAACACACACCTTTATTTTTCTGTTTTAAGTCTCACCTGAAAACTTACAGGCCCACTGGCCCGCCTAATTCTCTATTTCGTTTTGGTGGGCTCCGTAAGCGTTCGGTAGCAAAAACTATGGTAGGTAAGGAGGTAAAGGTGGGCTGGCGTCCTGCCTGGAGTCGGCCAGTTTGGAAGCATCCTCTTCCACCACGACCCCTGGACGGGCTTGTGTTATTTTTTGTTTGTTTAATGTGGCAAAATGATTGCCGGGGATGTCTTCTTTTGGCAATAAACAGGCACCTGCTGCCTCCACCCTTCCATCCATCACCTCAGGCTGCCGGTCAGCTCCGACCCCGCAGGGCCAGGCAGGGCAGGGAGGACACTGTTCATTCATTCAATCGTATTTATTGAGCGGTTACTGTGTGCAGAGCACTGTACTTAGGGAAGCAGTGGAAAGAGCCCGGGCTTTGGAGTCAGAGGTCACGGGTTCAAATCCCGGCTCCACCAGTTGTCAGCTGGGTGATTTTGGGCGAGTCACTTCACTTCTCTGGGCCTCAGTTCCCTCATCTGTAAAATGGGGATGAAGACTGTGAGCCCCCCGTGGGACAACCTGATCACCTTGGAACCTCCCCGGCGCTTAGAACAGTGCATTGCACATAGTAAGCGCTTAATAAATGCCATTATTATTATTATTATTGGAACAGTGCATTGCACATAGTAAGCGCTTAATAAATGCCATCATCATTATTATTATCATTATTACTTGGTGCTTGGGAAGTACAGGTCGTAAGCGCTTAATAAATGCCATTATTATTATTATTATTAGAACAGTGCATTGCACATATAAGCGCTTAATAAATGCCATCATTATTATTATTATTATTACTTGGCACTTGGGAAGTACAGGTCGTAAGCACTTAATAAATGCCATTATTATTATTATTATTATTATTACTTGGCGCTTGGGAAGTACAGGTCGTAAGCGCTTAATAAATGTCATTATTATTATTATTATTATTATTATTATTACTTGGCGCTTGGGATGTACAGGTCATAAGCGCTTAATAAATGCCATTATTATTATTAGAACAGTGCATTGCACATAGTAAGCGCTTAATAAATGCCATCATCATTATTATTATTACTTGGCACTTGGGAAGTACAGTCGTAAGCGCTTAATAAATGCCATCATCATTATTATTATTATTATTATTATTATTATTATTACTTGGCGCTTGGGAAGTACAGGTCGTAAGCGCTTAATAAATGCCATTATTATTATTATTGTTATTATTATTATTATTATTACTTGGTGCTTGGGAAGTACAGGTTGTAAGCGCTTAATAAATGCCATCATCATTATTATTATTATTATTATTATTATCATTATTATTATTATTACTTGGCTTTTGGGATGTACAGGTCATAAGCGCTTAATAAATGCCATTATTACTATTATTACTAGAACAGTGCATTGCACATAGTAAGCGCTTAACAAATGTCATCATTATTATTATTATTATTATTACTTGGCGCTTGGGAAGTACAGGTCGTAAGCACTTAATAAATGCCATCATTATTATTATTATTATTACTAGGCGCTTGGGAAGTACAGGTCGTAAGCCCTTAATAAATGCCACTATTATTATTATTATTATTAGAACAGTGCATTGCACATAGTAAGCGCTGAATAAATGCCATCATCATTATTATTATGATTATTACTTGGCGCTTGGGAAGTACAGGTCGTAAGCGCTTAATAAATGCCATCATTATTATTATTATTACTTGGCGCTTGGGAAGTACAGGTCGTAAGCGCTTAATAAATGCCACTATTATTATTATTATTATTAGAACAGTGCATTGCACATAGTAAGCGCTTAATAAATGCCATCATCATTATTATTATTACTATTACTTGGCGCTTGGGAAGTACAGGTCGTAAGCGCTTAATAAATGCCATCATTATTATTATCATTATTATTACTTGGCGCTTGGGAAGTACAGGTCGTAAGCACTTAATAAATGCCATTATTATTATTATTAGAACAGTGCATTGCACATAGTAAGCGCTTAATAAATGCCATCATTATTATTATTATTACTTGGCGCTTGGGAAGTACAGGTCGTAAGCACTTAATGAATGCCATCATCATCATTATTATTATTATTATTACTTGGCGCTTGGGAAGTACAGGTCGTAAGCGCTTAATAAATGCCATCATTATTATTATTATTACTTGGCGCTTGGGAAGTACAGGTCGTAAGCGCTTAATAAATGCCACTATTATTATTATTATTATTATTAGAACAGTGCATTGCACATAGTAAGCGCTTAATAAATGCCATTATTATTATTATTATTATTACTTGGGGCTTGGGAAGTACAGGTCGTAAGCTCTTAATAAATGTCATTATTATTATTATTATTATTATTATTACTAGGCGCTTGGGAAGTACAGGTCGTAAGCGCTTAATAAATGCCATCATTATTATTATTATTACTTGGTGCTTGGGAAGTACAGGTCGGCAACATATAGAGACGGTCCCTACCCAACAGCGGCCTCCCAATCTAGAAGGGGGAGACATCATTCAACCTAGCTCAGAAGAAGGCTAAAAATGAAGGGGGAGACATCATTCAACCTAGCTCAGAAGAAGGCTAAAAATGAAGGGGGAGACATCATTCAACCTAGCTCAGAAGAAGCCTAAAAATGAAGGGGGAGACACCATTCAACCTAGCTCAGAAGAAGCCTAAAAATGAAGGGGGAGACACCATTCAACCTAGCTCAGAAGAAGCCTAAAAATGAAGGGGGAGACACCATTCAACCTAGCTCAGAAGAAGCCTAAAAATGAAGGGGGAGACACCATTCAACCTAGCTCAGAAGAAGCCTAAAAATGAAGGGGGAGACACCATTCAACCTAGCTCAGAAGAAGCCTAAAAATGAAGGGGGAGACACCATTCAACCTAGCTCAGAAGAAGCCTAAAAATGAAGGGGGAGACACCATTCAACCTAGCTCAGAAGAAGCCTAAAAATGAAGGGGGAGACACCATTCAACCTAGCTCAGAAGAAGGCTAAAAATGAAGGGGGAGACACCATTCAACCTAGCTCAGAAGAAGGCTAAAAATGAAGGGGGAGACATCATTCAACCTAGCTCAGAAGAAGCCTAAAAATGAAGGGGGAGACACCATTCAACCTAGCTCAGAAGAAGCCTAAAAATGAAGGGGGAGACACCATTCAACCTAGCTCAGAAGAAGCCTAAAAATGAAGGGGGGAGACACCATTCAACCTAGCTCAGAAGAAGGCTAAAAATGAAGGGGGAGACACCATTCAACCTAGCTCAGAAGAAGCCTAAAAATGAAGGGGGAGACACCATTCAACCTAGCTCAGAAGAAGGCTAAAAATGAAGGGGGAGACATCATTCAACCTAGCTCAGAAGAAGCCTAAAAATGAAGGGGGAGACACCATTCAACCTAGCTCAGAAGCCTAAAAATGAAGGGGGAGACACCATTCAACCTAGCTCAGAAGAAGGCTAAAAATGAAGGGGGAGACATCATTCAACCTAGCTCAGAAGAAGGCTAAAAATGAAGGGGGAGACATCATTCAACCTAGCTCAGAAGAAGCCTAAAAATGAAGGGGGAGACATCATTAAACTAGCTCAGAAGAAGCCTAAAAATGAAGGGGGAGACACCATTCAACCTAGCTCAGAAGAAGGCTAAAAATGAAGGGGGAGACACCATTCAACCTAGCTCAGAAGAAGCCTAAAAATGAAGGGGGAGACACCATTCAACCTAACCCAGAAGAAGCCTAAAAATGAAGGGGGAGACACCATTCAACCTAGCTCAGAAGAAGCCTAAAAATGAAGGGGGAGACACCATTCAACCTAGCTCAGAAGAAGCCTGAAAATGAAGGGGGAGACATCATTCAACCTAGCTCAGAAGAAGCCTAAAAATGAAGGGGGAGACATCATTCAACCTAGCTCAGAAGAAGGCTAAAAATGAAGGGGGAGACACCATTCAACCTAGCTCAGAAGAAGCCTAAAAATGAAGGGGGGAGACACCATTCAACCTAGCTCAGAAGAAGGCTAAAAATGAAGGGGGAGACACCATTCAACCTAGCTCAGAAGAAGCCTAAAAATGAAGGGGGAGACACCATTCAACCTAGCCCAGAAGAAGGCTAAAAATGAAGGGGGAGACATCATTCAACCTAGCTCAGAAGAAGCCTAAAAATGAAGGGGGAGACACCATTCAACCTAGCTCAGAAGAAGCCTAAAAATGAAGGGGGGAGACACCATTCAACCTAGCTCAGAAGAAGCCTAAAAATGAAGGGGGAGACACCATTCAACCTAGCTCAGAAGAGGCCTAAAAATGAAGGGGGAGACACCATTCAACCTAACCCAGAAGAAGCCTAAAAATGAAGGGGGAGACACCATTCAACCTAGCTCAGAAGAAGCCTAAAAATGAAGGGGGAGACACCATTCAACCTAGCTCAGAAGAAGCCTAAAAATGAAGGGGGAGACACCATTCAACCTAGCTCAGAAGAAGGCTAAAAATGAAGGGGGAGACACCATTCAACCTAGCTCAGAAGAAGCCTAAAAATGAAGGGGGAGACACCATTCAACCTAGCCCAGAAGAAGGCTAAAAATGAAGGGGGAGACATCATTCAACCTAGCTCAGAAGAAGCCTAAAAATGAAGGGGGAGACACCATTCAACCTAGCTCAGAAGAAGCCTAAAAATGAAGGGGGAGACACCATTCAACCTAGCTCAGAAGAAGCCTAAAAATGAAGGGGGAGACACCATTCAACCTAGCTCAGAAGAGGCCTAAAAATGAAGGGGGAGACACCATTCAACCTAACCCAGAAGAAGCCTAAAAATGAAGGGGGAGACACCATTCAACCTAGCTCAGAAGAAGCCTAAAAATGAAGGGGGAGACACCATTCAACCTAGCTCAGAAGAAGCCTAAAAATGAAGGGGGAGACACCATTCAACCTAGCTCAGAAGAAGCCTAAAAATGAAGGGGGAGACACCATTCAACCTAACCCAGAAGAAGCCTAAAAATGAAGGGGGAGACACCATTCAACCTAGCTCAGAAGAAGCCTAAAAATGAAGGGGGAGACACCATTCAACCTAGCTCAGAAGAAGCCTAAAAATGAAGGGGGAGACACCATTCAACCTAGCCCAGAAGAAGGCTAAAAATGAAGGGGGAGACACCATTCAACCTAGCTCAGAAGAAGGCTAAAAATGAAGGGGGAGACACCATTCAACCTAGCTCAGAAGAAGCCTAAAAATGAAGGGGGAGACACCATTCAACCTAGCTCAGAAGAAGGCTAAAAATGAAGGGGGAGACACCATTCAACCTAGCTCAGAAGAAGCCTAAAAATGAAGGGGGAGACACCATTCAACCTAGCTCAGAAGAAGGCTAAAAATGAAGGGGGAGACACCATTCAACCTAGCTCAGAAGAAGCCTAAAAATGAAGGGGGAGACACCATTCAACCTAGCTCAGAAGAAGGCTAAAAATGAAGGGGGAGACATCATTCAACCTAGCTCAGAAGAAGCCTAAAAATGAAGGGGGAGACACCATTCAACCTAGCTCAGAAGAAGCCTAAAAATGAAGGGGGAGACACCATTCAACCTAGCTCAGAAGAAGGCTAAAAATGAAGGGGGAGACATCATTCAACCTAGCTCAGAAGAAGGCTAAAAATGAAGGGGGAGACATCATTCAACCTAGCTCAGAAAAAGCCTAAAAATGAAGGGGGAGACATCATTCAACCTAGCTCAGAAGAAGCCTAAAAATGAAGGGGGAGACATCATTCAACCTAGCTCAGAAGAAGGCTAAAAATGAAGGGGGAGACACCATTCAACCTAGCTCAGAAGAAGCCTAAAAATGAAGGGGGAGACACCATTCAACCTAGCTCAGAAGAAGGCTAAAAATGAAGGGGGAGACACCATTCAACCTAGCTCAGAAGAAGCCTAAAAATGAAGGGGGAGACACCATTCAACCTAGCCCAGAAGAAGGCTAAAAATGAAGGGGGAGACATCATTCAACCTAGCTCAGAAGAAGCCTAAAAATGAAGGGGGGAGACACCATTCAACCTAGCTCAGAAGAAGCCTAAAAATGAAGGGGGAGACACCATTCAACCTAGCTCAGAAGAAGCCTAAAAATGAAGGGGGAGACACCATTCAACCTAGCTCAGAAGAGGCCTAAAAATGAAGGGGGAGACACCATTCAACCTAACCCAGAAGAAGCCTAAAAATGAAGGGGGAGACACCATTCAACCTAGCTCAGAAGAAGGCTAAAAATGAAGGGGGAGACACCATTCAACCTAGCTCAGAAGAAGCCTAAAAATGAAGGGGGAGACACCATTCAACCTAGCTCAGAAGAAGCCTAAAAATGAAGGGGGAGACACCATTCAACCTAACCCAGAAGAAGCCTAAAAATGAAGGGGGAGACACCATTCAACCTAGCTCAGAAGAAGCCTAAAAATGAAGGGGGAGACACCATTCAACCTAGCTCAGAAGAAGCCTAAAAATGAAGGGGGAGACACCATTCAACCTAGCCCAGAAGAAGGCTAAAAATGAAGGGGGAGACGCCATTCAACCTAGCTCAGAAGAAGGCTAAAAATGAAGGGGGAGACACCATTCAACCTAGCTCAGAAGAAGCCTAAAAATGAAGGGGGAGACACCATTCAACCTAGCTCAGAAGAAGCCTAAAAATGAAGGGGGAGACATCATTAAACTAGCTCAGAAGAAGCCTAAAAATGAAGGGGGAGACACCATTCAACCTAACCCAGAAGAAGCCTAAAAATGAAGGGGGAGACATCATTCAACCTAGCCCAGAAGAAGGCTAAAAATGCGGCCACCAAGGCTAGCGGGGCTGCCTTCCCTCAGGAGCCCCGCAGCCTCCAGCTGTGGTCCCCCAACCCCGCAACCGTCGCCATGACAGCGGCCTCCTCCTCCTCCACTCCAACGGCCGCACCGCGCCCCGGCCTGACCCGGGCTCCTTCCGCTCCCGAGGAAGCAAAGAGTCCCCCCCTCCCCCCGCGCTTAGCTCCGGACTCAGACCCCGCAGACGGGGCATCCTCTCCGAAAGGAGGCAGGGGCGGATCCCGCTCCCGCCCGCGGGCCAGTTCTGACTGGCCCGGGCCGGTTTAGGAGCGGACCGACCCCTTCCTCGTCCCGCGGAGGGATACCGCGGCCGCGATGGGAAGGGGCGGGGCGGCGGAGGAGGAAGGGGGGGGGCGGGTTGGCGTGAGTTGATGCGCCGAGCGGCCTGGTCATGGCGGCTCCATATTAATCGTCTTCCCCCTCCTCCTTTTCCTCCGTCTGCCCCTCGCCCAGACGCCACCTTCCCCCCCCTCCGCCCCCGCTTCCACCATGCCCGGCATGATGGAGAAAGGGCCCGACTTTCTGGGGAAGAACCGGGGCGGGAAGCCCCCGGCCTGCGCCTCCAACGGGCTCCACTTTTCGGAGCCGGAGAGCGGCGGCGGCAGCAGCGACGACGAGCACGGTGGTAGCCTCGAAATCCTCTTTTTTTTCCCCTCCCTCCCTTCAGATCCCGGGCTCTGCGGTAGCCTCGAACTCCCGGTGCAGTGCAGCAGCAAGCACCCACCGCGACCCCCTCCTCCCCTTCCTCCTCCTCTTTCTCCTCCCCCTCCACCACCTCCTCCTCCTCCTTTCCACTTGCTCCATCTCGCTGGATGGGTGGGCTTGGCCTCACCTTCCTCGGCCCCCCGACTCCTTCCCATTTTAAGCTTTAAAGACTACCATCGCCGTCGTTTAATAAGTCGCCTGTCTTTCCCACCTATTCTTTAAACACTGTCATCACCGTCGTTTAAGTCGCCTATTTCCCCCCCCAAGCTTTAAAGACTATCATCGTCGTCGTTTAATAAGTCGCCTATTCCCCCCCCATAAAGACTATCATCGTCGTCGTTTAATAAGTCACCTATTCCCCCCCCATAAAGACTATCATCGTCGTCGTTTAATAAGTCGCCTATCCCCCCACCCTCTCCCTTTTTTTTATTTTTGGTACTCCCTTGCAGATGTTGGAATGAGGGTCGGGGCGGAATTTCAAGCTCGCATCCCCGAATTTGAGCCCGGTAAGTCTCTCCTTTTCTTTTTTTTGCTGGAAAGGCGCTCCTTCCTTTTCTGGAGCGAGAGGGGAAGTCGGGGTCCACTCAATCAATCAATCGTATTTATTGAGCGCTTACTATGTGCAGAGCACTGTACTAAGCACTCGGGGGGTGGGAAAGCCGGGCGAGATGGCTATTTGGAGAGGAGGAAGGGCGAGTGTCAGGGATCGGAGGGGTTGTCACAGGCTTCCAGGCGGCTATGGGGTTGGGATGTTGGAAGGTTAATATGGATTCGTCGGGAGGCCACTTGTGCATTTGGAGCTTCCCCTAGCATCCCTGGAGCCCGGGAGTCTGCAAGGATGGAGAAACGCCGTTTAAGCACTTGGGAGGCATCGGCGCAGAAAATTAGGGTGCAGAACATCATCAAAAATCGTATTTATTGAGCGCTTACTGTGTGCAGAGCACTGGACTAAGCGCTTGGGAAGCCCAAGTTGGCAACATAGAGGTCCCTACCCAACAGTGGGCTCACAGTCGAAAAGGGGGAGACAGAGAACAAAACCAAACATACAACATAAAAGAAATAGGATATGGACAAGTCAAATAATAAATAAATAAGGCGGACCCCCCAAGAGTGCCGGGGCGGTCGCGGAGGAGGTGCCGCAAAGCGAAGGACCGAAAGATTGGGATGGAGGGAGGTGGGAAGATCGTGGAAAAATCCCCCGCAGCAGCCGCCCCCGGGGACCGGCCTTCCAAGGTGGCCCAGGTCTCCCTGGCTGCTGTCACCCGGTGGAGGCGGACAGCCCAGTCCCAGCAGCAGCCTCGGGAAACGGGAATATATATATATATTTTTTTTTTTTTTTTGCAAGGTGGAGTAGCCTCGGTAGCAGCGCCTCTGCAGCCCGAACGAGCGGCCGAGGGGAGGGGATGGGGTGGAGAGCCAGACGCCAGAGGCACACCTCGCCTGCCAGACCAGCCTTAGGAAGTCAAACCACCAAGTGGTGGCTGCTGCTAAGTCTCCCAGGGAGACATTTTCTAAACGAGAACCAGGTTCCAGCCTCCCCTGCCAACCCCGTTTCTGGGTCGTTTTTTCTCCAAACGAGCCCCGTGGCGGTCACGGGATTTCAGCTGGGGGAGAGGACTGGGCCAGGGTGCCTCCTCCTAAGGAGGCTCCAAACCGAAACCTCTCCCCGGGGACCCAGTCTCATACCTTGAACCCCACCGTGGCTGGGAGCACTTTGGAAAGGGGCATTTATTTTGGGGGTGATCACACGCCTCTCTTTAAACCTTTCCCCCATTCTTCTGCTTTTAGGAAGAATGATGCCGTTGCCCCCAATTCACTCTATTGCCAGCTGCTAAGGCCTTTTTGTATTTGTCTTGCTGAAGTACAGGAGGACCGTGTTGATCACACGCCTCTCTTTAAACCTTTTCCCCCATTCTTCTGTTTTTAGGAAGAATGATGCCATTGCCCCCAAATCACTCTATTGCCAGCTGCTAAGGCTTTTTTGTATTTGTCTTGCTGAAGTACAGGAGGACCGTGTTGGGTTTTTGTACTATTGCAAGGTAACGTAAGATATTTACTGTAATGCTCATTTAATGAGGAATATCCTGTCGAGTGGCTTTTTCCTCAGCAGGCCCCAAGCCTGTTGAAAGGCAGTCTTTTGTGACCAAAGAAAAGGGGGGGGTGGGGGGAACCTCACCAAACTTTGATTTGTGTGGTAAGAGGAATGTCAAGCTTTCACTTTTTTCCCTGTTCCTCAGAAGAAGAAAAAATCGAGTTAATTCTGCCTAGACATTGAATTTTCTTGCTCCTAAATTACATTGGGCCATGAAGAAAATTAAGTTGAAGCCTCCTAGGAATATTTTAAATGCTCTTGAACGCAACGTAGATCTCAATGTACTCCTTTATATAACTTCTAGTTATAGATTTGTGCCTAGTCAAAACATGTCAGAAAGGATTTTGTGAACCTCTTGCTGGCTAAACAATTTGGGGGAGGGTCCTCCCACCTCTCCTTCTACTCTTTCCCACCACAGTTGACAATTATCCTCTGTCTCTGAGGCCCATAACCCTGGCATTCTCTGACTCCTTTTCCTCCATGACTCTCAGGCACCCATTCCCTGCTCCTTCTTAAGCCCCCGTATTTTGTGTCTCACTGAATCCTGTCAGCTTCCTCCACTACATTTCCAGGATGCCCTCCTCCTTCTCCATCTAAATGATCACCAAGTGTGTCCAGGCACCTGTTATTGCTTCACTTAATTAGAGCTTCAGCCTCCTCTCTGGTCTTCCTGCCTTCAGTCTCCCCTTCAACTTTCTACTTCATTCTACTGCCTGTATTATTTTCTAAAACATTTTGAACATGTCATCCAAATCAGAAACATTGACCCATTCCTCTCCACATGAAGCAGAAACTCTTGCCCATTGATTTTATTTAATGCCATCAATCGGCTCACTTCTGTTTATAAATGCGATTGATGGTTTGATCCACTCTTCCCTTCCAGTACACTTCAGCTCACATTCCTCTCAAGATATCCTACTCACAGTACCTTTTTCTTGTCTCTCCTGCAGTTGATCTTTTGCTCATGTGTCGTCCCCTCCCCTTTCAAGTTCATTAGACCACTGCTCTCTCAATTGTCAAAGCCTTCCTGAAATCACATCTTCAGGAGACTTCCCTAAATTAATTTATCTTCCCAAGTTACATCCCCTCCATCTGCCACTTTAAGCACTTCTTTGCCCTTGTATACTCACAACATCCCATAGCACTTATTTCATACCTTAAATGCGCTATTAAACCCTAATTCCTGTACATATTTCCTTTTTTCTCCTAGCTGTAATTCACTTAATGTCTGTCTTCTCCCCACTCCCTTAGATTGTAAGCTCCTTGAGGGCAGAGATCATGTTCACTAATTGTATTCTTCCAAGTGCGGAGTATAGTGCTCTGCACACAGAAGATGTTCAATAAATTTTGTTGATTGACTGAGATACCTTACAAAATCTGCTTGTCGTCTTTTAAACTCCTACCCAAAAGAATGCAGTTTTTATTTAAGAAAAATCCTTTATCAGTTAAAAGAATTATTCCTCTTGAATCTGAAACTAGGTTTACTCCCAAGCCATTATGACCTAATTTAAAATGTTAAAATAGCCACTTGTCACTTTAGCATAAATGTCAGTGAGCCAAGTAGATGCCTACTTGTAAACCCACTTAACTGTTTTCCTTTCTGATCAAGCACTTAGTACAGTGCTCTGCCCACCTTAAGTGCTCAGTAAATACCTTTGGATTGATCAGGTTTGAAACATCACCTGTTTATCCACTTCAACTGAATGATGTCCACTAGTCTCAAAGTAGGAGATCATCATATGCTAGTTGTGACTTTCTTTTTTTGAACTTCATTTTGAAAAGTTATTTTACTGACTTTTTGCATTTTAGGTTTCTTCATTTTTTTCATTTGTCTTGATTTGCCCTCGTGCCTAGTTATTAAACTAGTACCTTCATAGTTGTCTTCTCACCTTTAAAGCACCAGGTTTTTGTTGGGTTTTGTTTTTTTTTTGGCTTGTCCCTTACTGGAAATGAAAGTTGGGATTGGAACATAAGTGGTTTATACTTAAATTTGAAAGGCTTTGTCCAACCATCATCAGGAATTTTAAAGTGGGTGGAAAGAGAAGGTAAACTTCAGGAAATAGACTGTCAGGCACAGATCTGCCTTTAGGCTTCTGAGGAAACTTTTTGCTTTGAAAGTTCACTTTATTTTGATACTTTTTTTGGTATTAAGTGCTTACTATGTGCCAGTCACTGTATTAAGCACTGGGATAGAATAAGCTCATCAGGTTGGACACAGGGCCATGACCCACGTGGAGCTCACAATCTTAATCCCCATTTTACAGATGAGGTGAGGCACGGAGAATTTATGTGACTTATCCAAGGTCACACAGCAGGCAAGTGGCAGGGCCAAGATTAGAACCCAGGTCCTTCTGACTTCCAGGACCGTGCTCTAGCCGCAAGGCCACGCTGCTTCTCTATTCAGTAATTTTATAAAGTAATATTCATTGTCAGCTCAACATAATTAGGTAGGCTAGGACCACAAAGGTTTTAAACATAATTTGAGTGAGAAAACTGCATGGAAGTGAAACTAGTTTTATTAATTGACTAAAAACAAAAATGAGAAAATGTCAGTTCTTTTTCGTGTCCCTCTAGCATGGTTTTGGCTCTTCTTGATTTCTCTACTCTTGCTCCACTGTTCTTATAGCCATGTCTAGCTTTTCATATCCTGACGTGTATGGTTCTTTTTGTGGCCCATGAAGTGTGGTGATCTGTAAATATAAATCAATCCCATAGACGCAAGGATTAAGGTAGAAACTCCACTGCATGTATCAAGAAATGGAAGGGTTAAAATATGTAAATGTTGGTCATGGAGATGAAGGACAAGAATTGTTAAGCATAATGCAAACTATAGTTATGGAACTAACTGGTTGGGTTCAGTAGATTTAAGGATTAATATTTAAAGGGGCAGCAGGGATGGGAGCTATGTGCTAAATTAAGTATATTAACTGGTTAATCTGACTTTGTGCCTTCCTATGACTTCCTTTATGGAGTCAGTCCACAACAGGTTCATAAGACAGAAGATCCTTCTCAATATCTGGACCTTCATCTTTCTGATTTATTACAATCCTGAGTGTCCCATTTAGCAAAATAAAATCTTCCTGAACAAAGGGGATTTTCTTGGTGCCCTTTTGGTATTGAAGTTGACTACAGAGTTGCAATCATTGTAGGTTTAGGTTGGTGGCCTTTTTTTCCTCCCTGTTTGAAAGCACTATTCTCCAGTAGTTTTATAAATATAGGTCTTAGGTATCCTCAAATACTTCAGATAAGAAGTTCCAACTTTTGGGATTTTGCATGACCTTTTAATGCTAATCCGTTACCAGTGTACCAATTGTACACATGCTGGCATCTTTTCAGACCGAAAAAGATTGAAGTTGGTAGCTTAGTGTCTTTTCAGAAGGTGATTTTCAAACTTAATTTCCTTTAGAGTTTCATCTCTTCAGTGAAGTGTTAATCTTTTGCTCTAGAATTAAATACACCCAGTTCTCCTGTGACACTAGGATTGCAGTCTTGCAGAACTGAGCATAAAGTCTTGCCTCAGGCATGCGCTCAGGTTTTTCTATGTCATGCGGGGTCCAGGCAGATGCATGATGCTGGAAGAACGTACACTAATTCTTTTGTTACCTTCTATCCAAAATGCATGGTGAAAACACTTTGGGGCAACAGAATCTACCATTTTTTCCATTGCAAATAAATGGAATGGTGGGTTTTAGATTTCTACTGTGCTAGGTGAGGTTATTTTGGCTTTTTAAATAAGGAAAGTGAATCTTGATGGGCTGGAATGCAATATTGTGTGTTCATTTTCTTACTCCGTGGAATTATGTATATACCTCTTCTCACTTTTAGTGGGAAGGGTTGTAGTCAAGGAATAGCCCAGAAAGACAAGGGATCACTTTAACTCCAGATTCCCTTTCATTTGTAGTCACTTTGGATAAGCATTTTAGCATTTGGGCCACCAGCCTTCCAAGTCTCAGTTGACTGATAATGAGGGAAGAGGGAAATTTGTTGTAGGGAAATACAGGCAAAGAGGAGTTTTTTGTGTTTTGCTTTAATGAGCTCAGAATGTCTTTGAATATTATTTCCTGGAACTGGTTGCTTTAGGTGGTGATTGCACCTGGTGGAGTTGGTCTTCGGGTTGGGCAAAGAACATTATGAAATATCTTAATTAGGCATTCCACTATTCATTCATTCAATCATATTTATTGAGCGCTTACTGTGTGCAAAGCACTGTACTAACTGCTTGGGAAGTACAGGTAGGCAACATATAGAGATGGGCCCTACCCAACAACGGGCTCACAGTCTAGAAGGGGGAGACAGACAACAAAAAAAAACATGTGGACAGGTGTCAAGTCGTCAGAACACTACTACCACTACTACTACTACTACTACTACTACTACTACTAAATGGGACTTTCCATACTAGTAGAGCTGTTAACCATTGCAGTTGTAGAGCTGAGAAGACTCATCACGTTCAGTGGGAGAGCTTCTGGGGAAGCCAATTTCTATTAGATCAGTCCTTTAATTACCATAGCAAGAATCTGCAAGAAGAAACGGCAGTCATTACTCATGAACATCAATATGTCTGTTTTAGGGAGAATTTACCTTAAATTTCAAGGCTACAAAAGTGAGGGGATGAGGGAGTAAATATTTTAAGTCTAAGCCTATTGTTTGCCTGTAAAATTTAAGTGCTATAAAACTTGAATAGCTACATTGTAATTCAGATCCATTTTGCAGGAAGTAATCTGAATATTCAAATCTGCCAATTTAACATGATACTAAATTGATTGGCTGATTGAAAGCTTCTTGTGGGCAGGGAACATGTCTACCAACTCTATAGCATACTCAAATGCTCAGTACAGTGCTCTGCACACAGTAAGTGCTCAATAAATATGATTGAAACCGTCACAGTCCCTTAAGCAACAGCGCTTTTGAGCATTTTGTTTTATTTGTATGTGGCACAATTAGGGTTTTTATTTTTCATGTAGTTAGAAACTAGATTCTTATTGAGTCAGTTAACGGAAAGTATTTATATTAATGTATGTCTCCCCGTTTTAGACTGTAAGCTCATTGTGGGTAGAGAATGTGTCTACCAACTCTGTTGTTTTGTACTCTCCCATTCGCTTAGTACAGGGCTCTGCACACAGTAAGCCCTCAATAAGTAACATTGATTAATTGATTGACTAACAAGCAGTACTTGAACTTAGAACGGGCCCGACTCAGCTCCAAGATGAAGAAAAGTCCCAGAAATCATTCCAGTTATGGACACTACCGCGAACAGCTTTCATTTTGGCCAGTGGGGAGTGGCCTCCCCAGGCTAGGGAGGGGCTGTGGTCCCCAGCCCCCCTCTAGGGCCTCTGTACGACAGATAAAGTTGGAGAGGGAGGTCCGGGGTGCCCAGCCTCTGGTCCAGGCTATGTATGACATGATAATCTTTAGCAGCCTGCCTGCCATCAGAGGTGACGCCATGGTCATTCTAGTTAACGTGTTTTGTTTTTTTTTTAAGTTTCAGCACTGTTACAAGCATCTCAACTGCGTTGAATAAATAGCGTTTTGTAATCTTGAAAAACAACCTTCTATTTTTAGAGCCCTCATCCCAGGATTCCTTGTTCCTCCTTATAAAAGTTTTTTAGTAGTGAACACAGAGCACAGATTTAGTTTCGCTGTTGTAGTTTTCTTACAGGTTAAGTTCAGGTAACCGTTAAATGTTGATGGACAGACCTCAGGACTGAGAACCTGTATGAAAGAATGGATTACAGCGGTAGTGGTGTGGCACCCATTCTCGGCCCTCTCAATTGCATTTCTGCTGGGCAGTGAGTGAGTAAGCAAGCATTTTGAAGTGCCCACAAAGGCCTTTTTAACTCTGGGACCTATTTACAGTTCAAGTGACCGCACCACACTGCCAGTGCTGTGTTGTGAACTGACAGGTAGTTGCTTTGGTCGCCGGCTATTTTATTTATTTTTTTTCAGGATTCCTCCTGGGCCTGTGTACTTTGCAGGATCTCCAGGTAGTTCATCAAACATCAACTTTCATGCTCTTTCTTAGAGAGCAGGGACTAGAGCTCAGGTCATCTTATTCCCAGAGCTACGCTCTTTCCACTGGGCCACCAGTAGGGCTATCCAGGTGACTCCTAGTGAAAGGCAATTCTAGTACTAAAATTCATGGCTACTAAACCTCTAGAGTTTTTAGTGTAAAAGTTATTTTCCCTTTGTTTTTCCTCTCTCTATATGCTCTTTGCTCCTTGTGGTCAGGGAACATATCTATTAACTGTGTTGTAGTATACTCTCCCAAGTCTTTAGTACAGTGCTGTGCATACAGTAAGTGCTCTCTTATGCAGATACAACATAGAAATAAAGTATAATTCATTTACTCATCTTAAATACAACAATTATTGTTCTAGCAATAATAGAACAATAAAACGTTTCCTTCTTGTTACAGGAGCTACAAAATACACCGATAAAGACAATGGGGGGATGCTTGTCTGGTCACCATATCACAGTATTCCGGATGCCAAGTGTAAGTCTGTATTTCATATTAATCATATTAGTAGATTCAAGAGTTTTGGCAATCCCACTTCCTCCACAAAGTCTTCTCTGTCTAATTAGAAGACAAATAGTGGGAAAAAACAGAAATGTGACACTCGAAGCACTGTGGCTTAGCGGAAAGGGACTGGGCCTAGAAGTTAGAGGACCAGGGTTCTGATCCAAGCTCTGTTGCCTGTCTGTTTTGTGACCTTGAACAAGTCACTTCTTTGTGCCTCATCTCTAAAATGGGGATTCAATACTTGTTTTCCCTCTTGTATCTACCCTAGTGCTTGACACAGTAAATGCTTAGCAAGTACCACTTCCGTGATGTCCCCTGTCATGGACCACCCTAAACAATATACTTTTCTCTTTGTATTGGGAATCCCTGCTATAACACTCTTCATTGCAATAGCGCTATTGAATTCCAATGTCAGTATTCCTTAGAACGCACACACTTTCCCATGCTGCAAGTATGAATTTAACCTGGCCTCACACACCTCTTTTAACACGTACCTCCTCAGCGTTTTCCATTTCAACAGCTTTGTTCTGACTAACATTAGATTAAGTATAAATCTTTAGAATTATAGCACATAAAGGGGGAGTCTCTTTGGTGAATAGGATGTGAAAGATAACACTGTCAAAATCAAATATCTACACGTGTACACAAGCCTTATTTTTTTTTTGTTATTGGCACATATTAACATTGGTATTTGATCATGTAACAATTAGGTTTTTAAATTTTGGTCGGGGCTCTTGGAAAAGCATTGGTGCACTCTGTCCTATTTTTGTATCTGTCTTTCTCCCCCCTCGCAGCAAATTGGGATTCACCAGGTTGGACTTGACTCTGCCCAAAGACAGCTCGACTGCACTGCTGTCAGTATGAATTAATCAGGGAGGAGAATGAAATGACCCCAGATGTATGGCCAGTCATTTAATGTATATTGTCCCTGGGGGCCTTGGGGCTTTGTTCCCCATGGAGGGGAAGAAAAGAGGTGATGTGAATGGGTCAAGAGCCTAGCTCATGGACCATGGTAGCTCTGGTACCACCACAATGCATAATTCTCCAACAGTGTCATATTTCTGCATCTGGAAGGATTATGATCCCATCTTTTAATTTGGTATGGTGCTTAAGTTTATGTTCAGAGGAAATTTCCATTTGAATTGAGTATTTCATAATAGGTTGGTAGTGCTGATGAGTTTTGATGGCATTTTTATCCTAAATCAGTTATCAAAATCCTCATTCTCCCAAATCTTCCCATGTGTTGTTGGGTGTTCATTCCACTGGGAAAGAAGTTGAGTAAGGACTTAATGGTACAGGAAAAACTATTTAAATAGTTTGGGAAGTTGTCATTTACTATAGTTTTTGTAGCCCTGAATCTTGAACATAATTAGAATACTTTTTCAACTTGAAACTCGAATATACCTATTCTTACAAGTGAAAGGTCTTAAAATATCTTCCTCTCTGAATGCCTGTGAACGTAAAGCACCACAAAAGGTAACACATCACTTCAATGCCAGTTTTCCCCAATAGCCCAGAATTAGGTTTAGGTAAATGTTTTCCAAGTTTCTATTTAAAGAACAGAAACTTAATCTTGGTATTATTTGTTATAGTGGATGAATACATTGCAATTGCGAAGGAAAAGCATGGCTACAATGTGGAACAGGTATGTGAATAAATAAAACCTGGTCATAATTCTTCTGGAAATGCATAAACTCAGCTGCACTAGACAGCAGTTTTCCTCCCACTAAAGTCCATTGAGCAACAGTTACAGTAAAGAAGCCTATTCCTTTGCAGTCACTCTTACCACAAGCTTTTTGTTCTTTGAATGACTCTGTTTCATATTGAGCTCTGTGCCCTAAGTAATGAACTCCCCTAAAAATGATGGAAGCTGCCGAGATTAGCCCTGGGACATGCTGAACAAGGTGATAAGCAAATCCCAGAATATTTTTGAGTGCAGGATCTATTGAAAGGAAATGTTTAAATGTGCAGGCCTCCTTCGCTCTTCATAAGTTGGAGGTGTGATTTACTTTAGAAAGAAAGCTGCAAGAGTGAGTGTGTGTGTATGTGTATAGGGGGTGGGGGTGGATGGTTTTGCTCTCATACTTTTGACTTTGTGGTCTCAAGTTCCTAACCATGGCCTGATTGAAAGAGCACAAAACTGGGAGGCAGAAGGCCCAGGTCCTAGCTCTGCCACTTTCCTGCTGTGTGTCATTGGACAAGTTGCTTTAGCTTCTCTGGACCTCACTTTCCTCATGTAAAATAGGGATAAAATACCTGTTCTCCTTCCCTTTTAAAGTGTACATCTCACGTGGGACAGAGACTGTGTCTGATCTAATTATCTTGTATCTACCCAGCACTTAGCTCGGTAGTAAGCGTTTAATAAATGCCATTATGATTAAATGTAAAATCATCTCAGATTTAAAAAAGGCTAAAAATGCAATTACTTGCAGTTGGTATGGCTAACAAACTGTTTGCATTTCCATCTCTGTAATAAGCATTTTAAAAACAGCATAAAGCAATGACTCTCATTAATACCTGGAAAAGGAGGTTAGTGAGAGTATGAATAAATAAAATCTACAGATAATCCTGGGTATCACTTTAGCAGAATTTTAATGCTTTTTAGCATTAAGGCTGCTAAAGACTACTCTGTCCCATCCTTTAGAAGTGCTAAAATCACCAAAAATTGGGCAGTGGGGAAGCCAGAAGGAGACAGTGCAAAGAATCAACCACCACTGAATATGTCAAGTTCTTCTTTAACATGACTTTGTTCTTGCTAAACCTCATGTAAGGAAAACTTGTTCATTCTGCCTCCAATCACATGTGCCCAACCAGTTTCCTAGATAAAGCAGTGTTGCCTAGTGGCTAGAGCATGGGCCTGGGAATCAGATGGGCCTGGGTTCTAATCCAGGGTCTGCCACTTGCCTGCTGTGTGACCTTGGGCAAATTTCTTCATTTTTCTGTGCTTCAGTTACTTCATCTGTAAAATGGGATTAAGACTGCGAGCCCCATGTGAGACAGGGACTGTGTCCAGCCAGATTTGCCTGTATTTACCCCAGTGCTTAGTACAGTGCCTGGCGCATAGTAAATGTTTAACAAAAGCAATACAGCCTAACACCCTAACATGGTTGGACAGATATTGCTTAATTCTCCAGTTACATTTTAACCAAAACATGAATTGAAAACATGTGTTATGGCAGAACTGAGTGTAATAGAGGGCAAAACTGACTTACTAGCCAACCAGAGTACAGTGTGATTACTGTTTCTATTTCAGGGGCATTGAAATTTAGACGTGTTTTTGCCAAACACAGTCCACTTTATTTTGGATTTTCTTTTCCTTTAAATTTTGACAAGTGTGCTTCAGAACATATTTCTCATTAAAGTGTATCTTTTGAAAAACTTAACTTTAAGCAAGGTAAACTTAACATGCCATTTTAAAAGAGTGCTGATGAGGTCCAGAAATTCAGACGTCCAGTCTTACTGTTTAGTATCTAGTTCGAGTTCGTCCTTCAACAATATGTTGATGCTTATAAAAATCGAAGCCAGCTATGCGGTTCTAAGAAAGAGCTCCTCAAAAATAAACGAGGCCTATATTAGAGAGGGAAGTTTGGGCAGGGGAATATTCCACTTCAGGCTTCCAAGGGGTTGCAATAAAAGTAAGATCAATAGAGAAGCAACATTGCCTAGTGGATAGAATATGGGCCTGGAAGAAGGACTTGGATTCTAATCCCGGTTCTACCACGTGTCTGCTGTGTGACCTTGAGCAAGTCGTTTAACTTCTCTGTGCCTCAGTTACTTCATCTGTAAAGTGGACATTGAGACTGTGAGCCCTATGTGGGACAGGGACTATGTCCATCCCAATTATCTTGTATCTACCCCAGCGCTTAGCACAGTGCCTGGCACATAGTAAACGCTTAACAAATACCACAGTTATTATTATTTAAACTTTCCAGTATCCTTGTTCTCTTTGCTGGTGAGATACTTTAATAAAGGGCTATTGAAAGTTCTGCTACTCTACTGTAGGAAAGGAGGGGAAAAAAACTATTCAGTGGCGGGGTTGGTTGAAGGGTGGGGGCAGAATTATTTTAAAAACTTTGGAACCTTAAGAGTTTTCTGTATCTTAAGGTCCCAAGGTCTTTAAAGTAAATTGTCAGAACTTCTGTGTTATTAGATGCTTTTGAAAAGTGAAAACGGAAATTTTTTTCTTACTGAGTCTCTCCTACCTCTCCCCCCCCACCGACCTCAACTTTCACCCCCAACTTTGCCCTGCAACCTTTTTATTTATGCACACTGGCTGATGGCTTTAAAATTTTTTCAGATGCAGAATTGTTTATTTGGCTCTTTTTTAATATTTGATCTTCTCTTTCCAAATTATGTAATGGGACAGTCTATTGCACATCCACATCAGAAACCATATTATGAGGAATTTTTAAATCCTTGGCGATCGTACAACTGGAGGATGAGAATCCAGAGTTTTGAGCCTACAAACTCAGTTGAGGGATTTCACAGCCATTCTGTCCTTAACTCACTGTTTTGCCTAAATATTGCAGCACATATGGTCTGTAAGAGCATCCATATTCTGAAGCCCAATCTTAAAAAATTCAAAAGAAACCATATGAGCTGTAGTACATAGGCACGCTGGATTAAAAGCCTAAAACTGTGAATTTTTTGTTTTTGTTTTTCAGTTGAAGTCGGACCCTTAGTATTTTAACTTAATTTTTGTTTAACTTTCTAAAGTGTGATATGACATAAATCAGCTAAAACCAAAAAGGGATGATTTCTCTTCAAAGGCACTTGGCATGTTGTTCTGGCATAAGCATAACATTGAGAAGTCCCTTGCTGATCTCCCTAATTTCACTCCTTTCCCTGATGAGTGGACAGTGGAAGATAAAGTCCTGTTTGAGCAAGCTTTTAGTTTCCATGGGAAGAGCTTCCACAGGATCCAGCAAATGGTAAGGCAACGGCTTATACTTTGACAGTAACATCTGTTTTTTCCATTTTTCTCTCTGGTGCATTCAGTAATACTAAGAAAATACAAAAGTTGCGAGTCTAATTGAAGGGTAAAGCTCTGATGCCAGTGGAATCTTGCTCTTGTCATAGGTTGTTTGCCACGCCTGAGGAATAGCCTGAAACCTGAATTTTGGCATTTTATGACTTGCTTGCCTCTTGTCAGATGTTGCTTTTTAGCATTGCACTGCTGATACTGCTACATTTTGATTCAAGTACATTTATCATTCCAGGAAAGAAAATCACATTCTTAAAGCAGATCATTTAAAACTTTTATTTTTCTGACTTCTCCTTCTGTTGGAGACTGAGCCTCATTTAAATTTATTTTTCCCCAGTTATTTGAACATTGTGCCTATGATTTGTATTTTAAAATGAAAAATCAATTTTCTGGCATTGAAATCTAAAATGGGAAAGGAACTTCACATATTCTAAATCTATATATTTTTTAAAAACCTATTCTCAAGGCTGAATGAAAACTATGTGTAAATGGATTTTGGGGTAGTTTTGGAAAAGCTCGTAATAAATATTACCCTTTGACTCAAAAATAAAGTTATTGATAATGATGCTATCCATGTATCCTCTTACTGCCCATCCTTTCCCCATTTATTTATATCAATCTCTTTTTCCCCCTGTAGACTGTAAGCTAGTTGTGGGCAAGGAATGTGCTTACCAACTCTATTGTATTGTATTCTCCTACTGTATTGTACTAAGTTCTTAGTACGGTGCTCTGCACATAGTAAGTAAATAAGTAAATAAATAAGTAAGTAAGTAAGTAAATAAAATAAGTAAAATAAGTAAAGTAAGTAAATAAATACGATTGATAGTAAGTGTTCAATGAATACCATTGATTTCATACTTGTAAAGACTGCCCTTTGGTTTGTAGCTCATTTTTATAAAGCCTGCCACTATTGCTAACTCTTCCACTTGTACATTTCAACTGAATGGCAAAAGAAGTCAATTTCAGTATTACGTATCCCGTTGAGGAAAACTTTTAAATGTAGTTTTAATATAACAAATAAGAAATAATTAGCATGAGAGTATATTTGTTAGTCATGAGTTCCATGTACACATATTATTATAATTTAAATCCTTTTAGCTTCCAGATAAGACTATTGCAAGCCTTGTAAAGTATTACTACTCCTGGAAAAAAACTCGATCTAGGACTAGTTTGATGGATCGGCAGGCTCGGAAACTCGCCAGTAGACATAATCAAGGTGACAGGTAAGTCGGATGCTCTTAAATAGTAATTCTTTTATAGACAAAGATTGAATTGATTGCACAGGCAAAGAAAGAGTTATGTTTATTTCATCAGTGCAAACTTTATTTCCTATAATTTTCACATACTTAGGAAGCTCTAACTTGGAGAAAACAACCCTGTGCTGAAAGTACCAACAGTTTAGTTTCTTTTCTCAGCCCTTAATCTCTTGTCTGACATTGGAAGGAAGCATGCCAAATAAATTAAAGTATTTTTATGAAGTGAACACGTGCGTTTTTTTACTTAAACTGTAAAAGCACCTACAGAGTGAAGAATTCAAGTTAACTTTTAAAATAATATAGTGGAATACTATGAAAAGCAGTATTTCTGCATCATTCTTTCAGTAGTTATCAGACAGCGTAATTCAATTTTTCCATTTATTATAGGCACCTTATTTTTCAATCCACAATTCTTGCTGTAACAAATTACATTCCCATTCATTATTTCTGTTGAGAATAAGGCATAGTATGTTTTCTTATTTCTGAATAATTTTCCTCTGGAGCCCTCTCCCAGTGAGTCGCTCCATGTTTTCAATTAGGAGATTTTGCTGCAGCCGTACTAAAAGAAAGGTGTCCTTAAGCCATATACTGAAAATGTAGTTAAAAATTCATCCACTAACGTATTTGGGTGGGAATGACAGCCTTAGCTATCTGAAGACCATCAAATTACTGCAGTTGAATAAATACGCTGTTAGAGAATTGACATAAAAGGAAAAGAGGGCTGTTTATTAATTTTTGATGTTTGTCCTTAGTGACGATGATGTGGAAGAAGCACATCCAGTGGATGGAAATGACAGTGATTACGATCCTAAAAAAGAAGCCAAAAAAGAGGTAATAATAGCCAGTAATTGACTTCCTTATCCACTAGCTAAAATTTTTACCAAGAGTTCATAGAAGCCAGTTGACAATCCCAACAGGTGTTGGGGGAGGAAGGGATTGGGGAGCAACGCATTAGAATCTTGTTTCCCCAATTAGGGGTCATGGGGAAATTCCAACGGAGCAAGGCTCTGGATAGGTTGTTGGGTTATAATCAATGGAATTTGAGTGTTTTCTATGTGCAGAGCACTGTACTAAGGGCTCATAACAGCAGTGTAGCATGCTTCAATAACCCATTTTTCCTCTGCTACTATCCCTCCCCACCCTCTCATACCATGTATGCTACCTTGCTTGCCCTTTGGACGTACCCCTTGACCTCTTTATTATTACCTGATACCCTGCCTGTCACTCTTGGGTAGTATGAAGGAAAGCTCTTATCATATCCCCTGCTAAATAACATAGAAATCCTGCCCTAGCCTTCTTTTTTTGAGGAAGAGTGATGATGGGCAAGAAAAGGTTGCTAGACCTCTCAAGTTCAGTTGAAAATCCTGGAGACATCATTGCTTTAGGAGAAATAGGACTTTACCCTGAAGCAGAATTAGAAATAAAATACTCATATGGCTCTGTGCCCACTTGCTTGTTAGCAAGAATTATGAGAGAGGGGAAAGAAGAACATAAATAATATTTGAAATAATAGCTCAAATTGAATTAAAGGTTTCAGTATAATCTTGTTCCAACAACCCTTGGCTATCTGGCATGATCATCAGGAAAAGTGGTAATTTTTTGATCATCATTGAACCAGACTTTTCCCTCTGGCTAATCTGGTATCAGGCTGTAAATTGGGCACCATTAGAAGATTACCTAGGATGTGAAAGTTGACCTGCTTCTCAACGGTTTTTACTTCAGAACCGGGACATAGCTATAGCTCTTTGAGAATCGTTTTCAGCAAAGACCTAAAAATGAAGAAATCAAAATTTTTGTGAGTCAGTCCTCACACCTGCAAAGGGAGTAGAAATGTTGCTAGAAACCCATTGATTCAACTGCAACCCTCAGGTTTGTTCAGAGATCATTCTTCTCTCCTATCATGAGAGCATCAGGCCAAAACATCCCAGTCTTGCACCCCCAGCAGAAATGAGAATAAATCCTGGCTACATCTCATCCATGTTGGTGGGGTGGGATGTTAGCAGTCAACAATCGCGATGAGCACCATGTACAGAACATTGTGCTAAGCACTTGGAAGAGAGCAACAGGGTTTGTCATTACTTGTTTTCTTTGCATCTCCAATTTGCGTTTCAAAAGGGTGCATGGGAGCTACATTTGAGGAGGCCATTGCTGCTGTCAGCTCTTGTACAGCGATTTTTTTTTCCCATTTGAATCAGATGTTGTGCTCCCTGGAGTTATGAAGCGAAGTTGAGTTCAGCACATATTGTTGAATATGTGAACTGTGGCAATCAGTTAATCAGTGGTATTTATTGAGTGCAGTACATTAAAGTTGGTAGACATATTCCTGCCTTCAAGAGTTTACTAACTGAATGGCAATATTTCTGTTTAGCTGGGAGAGCAACTGAGATTCAGAATAACCAAAAGTAATGTTATGGTTAAGTCATTGTTGGGCATGTTAGTGCATCTGATATGAAGATGGGTGTCAGGGCATCTGTGATTGTGCTCATCAAAGGTTTTTTGTTGCCACTGTTAGAGACACAGCACAGAGACTCTTGGACGGATCCAGTACGTGTAGGTATATCTTCACTTTTGCTTTAAATAGGATGATCACTTTCTGGCTCCTGAATTGTGGAAAGAGAAGCATGCTTGTACCATTAAAATGAAATGTCTGGGCTTTATGTTTTCACTGCCCCCAATTATACAGTCATTTTTGCTATAACGTGGTAATATTCTTAAAGAACTTCTTATTGGATTATCACATTATAGTAACCATTGATTTAGTGGATTATGGATCAGATGGGTAGATATCAGCCTTCTTTGATACAAATTCCTATGTTGCCCCTATGCCCACCACTAGAAGAATGCTCTCCGCTTTTTCCACCCGTTGTTATTTTACTTTATTGATTCAGTACTGTATAGTTGCCAAGACCCAAAGTACTGTTTGGAAGAGTACAATGAGGCTGGGAAGTGTAGCAACATCTCACCTTGACTGAATCATGCAATTACACAAAACCATTTTTTCTTCCACTGGATCTGCTTGCACCAACTTGTGGATCACGTTCTACCCAAAACTGACTCACACTATGAGAGACAATCCCTAATATTTCCCTTGTCGTAGTCAAGTTACATAAATGAGAGCACCTATAATAGTAGAACTAATTGCACACTGTCATAACATCCAGTTTCCCTTTAACTTGATACCTTTCCTAAATTTAACTTTCTGTATGAAATTTGAAGGTATTTCTAGTTAATAAACGATGACATTTTTAATCTCATTCATGTGGAAAAATCAGTCAGTGGTATTTATCGGGTGCTTATGGTATGCAGAGTTCTGTACTAACTGCTTGGGAGAGTACAGTATTATAGAGTAGGTAGACAAGATCCCTGTCTTCAAGGAGCTTTTAGACTAGAGAGGGAGGCAGTCATTTTAAGCGCTCAATAAATTCGATTGAATGAATTAAAATAAATTACAGATGGATATGTACATAAATGCTGTGAGAGGTGAAAATCAAAGTGCTTAAGGGTTACATACCCAAGCACATAGGCAGTGCAGAAGGGAGGGCATATAGGGGAAGTGACACAGAACAGAGAGCAAAAAGAGCAAGTGAAGGCTTAGGGAAGGCCTCTTGGAGGAAATGTTCTTTGAAGATGGGGAGTGACGGTCTGTCGGATATGAATGGTGAGGTAGTTCCATGCCAATGGGAGAAAGTAGGCATTGGGTTTTCAGTGCGAAAAGGCAAAATAGAGGTACAGTGAGTAAGGGGGTTGATATTAGAGGAGCAAAGTGTGGGTTGGGTTGTAGTAGGGGATCAGTGAGGTAAGGTAGGAAGGGGAGAGCTGATCGAGTCCCTTAAAGCCAGTGGTAAGGAGCTTCTGTTCAATGCAGAGATGGGTGGGCAGCCAGTGGAGAAATTTGCATCCATCTTCTCCCAGGCAAAAATTTATAGGGAAACATTTCAAATTGTTTCAAATTATATGGTATTTGCTTTTGTGGGTTTTGTATGCAAATGTAAATTGGCCCAATTGGATAAATCACAGGCAAGTTAAATTTTTAATGTGCCCTACTTGGGTCCTATCGATTTGTAATTTCATGGTGGTCACTGGCAACCCAGTTCTGAAAGGGAAAGCTTTCTGTAGGGCTACACAAATTTTGATAGGGCTAAAGAGTAAAAGTGTTGTGGGTACTTTGAAGGAAAGGCACACACCCTAATTGATCAATCAAACATTGGTACATCCAATCAGCAAATTCAATTAGTGGTTAAAAACAGCCAAATTTTAACCTTTATCCTAAACCCTTTACTTAAACATAACTCTAGTGAAGGTTTTGGCAACTGTTTTTGTGCCATGTTTTGTTTTTCCTCCAGTGATTTGTTGCACATCTAGAAGGAGCATCAGTGCTATGAAAAATATTCTTACAGAACTACGAAGTAAAATAGGTGCCTCTGCTACTAATGTGTTCCTTAACAAATGATACTTTTTTCATAGTAACAGACACGTTGTTCCCTTTTTAGGGTACCACTGAACAGCCCGTTCAAACCAGCAAGATTGGTCTTGGAAGGAGAGAGTATCAGAGTTTGCAGCATCGTCATCACTCTCAGCGTTCTAAGTGCCGCCCACCCAAGGGCATGTATCTGACCCAAGAAGATGTGGTGGCAGTTTCTTGTAGTCCTAATGCAGCCAACACCATTCTCAGACAACTGGATATGGAGTTAATTTCTCTAAAAAGACAGGTTATCTTTGTTTTTTTCTTATTTTTATATGCACTCCACAGTTATACAATTTGCAGTTATCCAGCTCCCCTTCTGACTTCAGCTTTTTTCCTTTGCTTGTCCTCTTTCTCCTCCTCCTTCTCTTCCTCCTCCTATTTCGTTTCATTTCCATTTCATTCCCCTCAGTTGGTTCATATTCAAATTGGATTAGGGTTTTCTAATTACTTCTAGATGTATTTTATCTAACAATTTATCTTATTCACACTGGTCCCCCACTCCCCATGAACAAAGATAATTGAGAGATGAGTGACTCTCTAGTTCCATGATATTTAGTTCATAATTGGAAGATGGGGATAACTGTACAGCAAACTGAAAACCAGATGATGGCAAAGAGGAGTATATCTTAGTTTTAAAAGATTGGGTTTTCCTTCCTGAAAGTTTGACAATTATTCTTGGATGAGCAAATATAGTACAATGTATATTCATTATAATAATTATTATTATGGTACTTGTTAAGCCCTTACTCTGTCCTGAGCACTGTATTAAGTGCTGGGGAGAAAAAAATCCCAAAGATATAAAAAAAACAATAACAACAAAGGTCAGATTTGTACTCCACACATCTCTGTAGTGGTTATTCATCTTAAAACATTGGTATTCATGTTTTGGTACAAATATTTTAATTTTGTTCTACAGATTAACAAGAAAAAAATTATGTGATTTATTTTCTGTAGATTCTGTACTGCAGCTTATAAAGATTTGGAAGAGACCAACCTTTTTTTTAAAAAAAAAAAACTGCTTAAAATTGCATTATAAAAATAAATTCTAATGCACTTTTTATATGGGACTTAAATTTGCCTACTAAACTCAAGAAAGTAACAAATTAATATATGGACATTTAGTTCATTTCTTCATTTTCAGTATGGCCTTTACAGTCAAGTCTTGCTTCCACTTTTGAACCATAATTGCCTATGTTTTTAAAAACTCTTCAGGAATTTCACACTTCCCTCAATCCATTCAAATGTTTAACGATGCTTGATGTCCGACTTCTTTATATTTATCGTAATTCACTCTTGCTCCATCTTAGATCCATTTCCTTTTATTTTCAATGGAGGCAACAACCTCCAGGGTAATATGACAATGGGTATACAGAACTGCCTTTTGTACTTGGAGGAGGTAAAACTGAGAGTGAAATTCACTGCTGGGTACCTGTGTGTGGCATTTGTAAATTGGTACATGTAATATATAGATCATAAATTGTAGAGTCTGAGAGAGTAGGGATTATAGTTGTTAAATGCCCTGTAAAGGGCCTGACTCAGTGTGTGCACTTCATAAAAGTTCAGCACAATATGTATGATCTAATTCGTTGCTTTTGATTATTTTGTCTTGTTCAGGTTCAAAATGCTAAACAAGTAAACAGTGCACTTAAACAGAAAATGGAAGGTGGAATTGAAGAATTCAAACCTCCTGAGGTATGTTGGTTTTAAAATGAGTGAAGGCATATGATATGATCTGAAGCTACAAATAAGACTTAACATGAAACCAAGACTGTAGAGTTGAAAAACAGAATAAGTACTTGATAAGTGATGTTACCAGGGGAGAGCCAGCTATAGTTTAGGGTACAATAAGTGGAAGGAGAAGGTTTTTTTGTTTTTTTTAAAGAGCTGTCACCTAACAGCTATTTCCAGTGTGCTCTCCAGAACTAGTGTTTCTGAGGAATTGTACCTTCCCAAATCCCTATCTGGCAGAGTGGGATCTGAAAGTCGATTCCAATACCCTTATTAGAAAATAAAAACACTTAGAGTGATCAGGTAGTTGTTTAGAGTTGTTATTAAATACTTCCAATCACCCCCATTTTTAACACCATCAAAATTTCCCTTGTCATAAAATATGGGTAATTCACAAAATAACCATATTCTGAAAACAGGATCTTGCCTCATGAAGAAAGTAAGGTTATCTATTTCACAGTTAGTCATCCCAAAGTTCCATGCCTTCTTTCCTGTTTTGCCCCCAATCTAATCAAACTGGTTAGAAATTAAGTAGAAGCAGACATTTGGCAGAGAGAGAGAATGGAGCTAGGGATGTGTCATGCTTGGAGAGGAGAAGCAGTGTAGCGTATTGGAAAGAGCGTGGGTTTGGGAGTCAGAGAACATGGGTTCTAATCCCGGCTCTGCCATTTGTCTGCTGTGTGACCTTGGGCAAGCCACGTAACTTCTCTATGCCTCAGTTACCTCATCTGTAAAATGGGGATTGAGACTGTGAGCCCCTCATGGAACAACCTGATTACTTTGTAACTACCCCAGTGCTTAGAACAGTGCTTGGCACATAGTAAGTGCTTAACAAATACCATAATTATTATTGATATTATTAAGCTAGGGAGTAGGACTTTATCCAGGCCAAAAATCTAAGATCTGGCCTGAGCTAACCTAACCTAACTTTTGTAGTGGTCAGGATAGCACAGAGATACTCTTTCCTCTCTGGACTGTTGGAACTTCTCCCCAAAGGCTCCTGGGGATGTCACACAAATTATGGTGCACCCTCCCACCCCCCACCATTTTGGCAGAATAATAGATGATGTGTTTGCTGGGGCTGAAGTCCTTCCTGATTTTAGGAAACTAGAAGTTGGAAGTGAGAGGTGTGGCCATGGGACATCCTGCCCTGAATCTCACCTGTTTTCAAAAAAATTGCATTTGTTCACCACCTGACTTGAAATTTAGTCAATTCACAATTTGTCCTAGATACTTGTTCTGGGTTCCTTGACTTTTGGATTCCCCAAAATCAGTTTGAGAAGGGATGGGTCCCTTTTACCACACTCACAAATTGCTTGGACACTTTGTTGAATTTCAACAGAAGCTTAATTGAGATAGTTTGAAAATTGGTGAGACTCTGAAACAGGTGTATATGTTAGGCTTTTACCATGTTCCAAGCTGGGGTAGATGCAAGATAATCAGGTTGGACACAGTCCCTGTTCCACATGGGACAAAGTCTAAATAGGAGGGAAAACAGGAATTTAATCCTCATTTTACAGATTAAGAAACTGAGGCATGAAGAAGTTAAAGTGATTTTTGTCCAAGGTCATACAGCAGGCAAGTGGCAGAGCTGGGATTAATCTGATTTCCAGGCTTGTGCTCTTTCTACTAGGCCACGGAGCGTCATAAATTTTGAAAAGCTAGCAGCAGCTGAATATATTTTGTCTAAGCTTTGCTGGAGAGCCAGCCTCAATCATGGTCTATATGTTAAAGAAAATCCAATCTTTCTGTTGCCTTGTGCTGGAGAGCAATGATGGACAACCTTTCTTTTCTTCGAGATTTTTTTTTGTTAAAATCACAGTTGCATTGGATGGAGAGTGGCAAGCACAATACTGGTGGGCAGGGGGAAAATCGATGCTTCTGAAATATTTGCCATAAATTATCTAATAATTAGACTACATGGGATAATTCAAAGATTGTCATTATAGGAAAGGGGTTTTTTATTGTTTCCATGGAGATAAAATAGTGAAATAGAAAAACATTCCAATATTTAATTCCCAAGATGTTCTAGAAACATCTGATGGTTAATGTTACTGTGACACATTAGAAATATTAGTCAGATTGAAAACATCTTGTGGTGAAGAGGTGGCATTAGTGTCTGAAATATCTTGTTTTAAAGGAATGATATGAAAAATTGCCTTACCAGATAGCATTAACTTTTTGATTCTCTTTTAAGTTTTGGATAAAATTCAAACAAACGTTGATGTCAATCATACCATCGAATTAAAGTTTTAGTTACCCTGTTCTGGATTCACATATCTCAAATTTCTTAGTGTGCAGCTCTAAAACATACAGTATTTAATTCAGTCAAATTGTTTCTAAAATTCTTTAAATGTTTCCAGGAGGATTGATTTGTTATTTCTCTAAAAAAATGTTACTACTTAAACAGTGAGTCGTCATACCTTATGTAAGGATTTATTGCAAGTGAATCAATTTAAGGAAGAAGCGTAGATTTAGTTTTAGTAATCTTACTAGCACTAAATTCACTCTTAAAATTATGTAAAATCTGAGAAATAAGGCAATTCCCAATCTATGGTCATACTTAGATTTATATTGTTATTATTAAAAGTAAATGAGTTTTTATATAAAGTACAGAGTACCCTAAGAAACTTTAGAAAATTTCCTTGTGAAAATGTTTATTGGCCTGAAAATTTTCACCAATCCTTCTTACACTGAGATAATTTAACAGCAATTTTAATTCAGTTCTGTGGCTTGTAATTTTTATTTTAAATTTCCACTAATTTCCCTTATAATTGACCTGACTTCTTTGAGGCTGTAGACAAGTGGTTCCTTGCTAATGTGTGGGACTACATTGACTTTCATACTTGCTATATAAAGGAAAGTTAAAACAGACTAGAGAAACGACTCAGTGTTGATTTCAAGATGTATAAAATTGGACAGCATCCAATGAAACCTGGAACATTTTAAAATGGGCCGAAACTAACTAAAGTATGAATAGGGAGCATTGTAATCCCGGAAATTGGAATATCTAATTTAAGAATTCCTTTTTGCTGTAATATCTACCAGGGACTTAGATGTAAGCGCTGGTTAAGAATCTAAGTTGATACAGTTCCCTTTAAGTTCAAAATGAGAAATCTTTGCGTGTGGAAGAAATTCGATTACTTAAGTTGGTATCCCCAAAGTAAGTTAAACAAACTACTGTGAAATAGGTGGAAAAATACAAAATAAGCACTTTTAAAATGTTTTTTATTTGCATCTACATTAAGAAACTTATCTTTATTTCATAGTCAAATCAGAAAATTAATGCACGTTGGACCACAGAGGAACAGCTTCTTGCAGTACAAGGTATATTAAAGATAAACAGTTGTTATCATGGATAATTAAAATATTTGACAGCATGAAAAGTGAAATCTAGTAATGGATTGAGAATACTTTTTATACGTACACATGTGGTTACTTAGGATTCTATTTTGTCTTTTGGGATTTCAGTACCTCCTACTACTATGTAGCACCCCATTAGCTCTAAAGAGAGTATTTGAAATGACACTTAAGACATTCTGAGCCTTAGCTTCCTCATCACTAAAACGTGGTCATTCTTATTACAAGTACTTTGAACAGTTAAAGAGAAAACAAAATTACATGTTGTTAGCTTCTTTACTCTTCAGTATAGCAGTTTCTCCATTTTTATAAACAGGAATGCATATTAGGTGCAAAATAAATGTTAACTAACGTATATTTGAGCAAGTTTTTCAAATTAACGATTAATTGTCTACAAAGCAGTTTGAGAGTCTTAAATGCAAGGTGTAGTTTTAGCCTAAAAACTCTGGCAACTTTTCTGCATTTTACCCAGATAATTTATTAATTATTCTAATGTGCAGTTTACCTAGCAAGAAGTGGACCTTGAAAATGGATACAATATTAGTCTCTGATGGTAAAGCCCTGTAGATATTCATTCATTCAATCATATTTATTGAGCGCTTGCTTGTGCAGAGCACTGTACTAAGTGCTTGGAAAGTACAATTGAGCAACATAAGCAGTCCCTGCCCACAAAGGGCTCACAGTCTAGAAGGGGGGAAGACAGACATTAAAACAAGTAAACAGGCATCAGTAGCATCAATATAAATAAACAGAATTACTTTGTAACATTCTGAAAGCTGTATCATATCTACCTAGCATTGGAAATTATTGTGTAAACATTTTAGAGAATAGTCTTATGATAGTGGTCATGGATGATGGGTGCTCAAATGATTGAATGAATGATGGGATCAAAATGGGGAAGGGGAAAGAGGCAGAGTGTACCAAGATGATGCCTGACTTTGAAGATGTAGGGCAAGTAAAGATATGTGGAGTTAACAGTTTTGGGAAGGACTTCCCAGGAGCTAAGGTACTACCATTCCTTGTTGGGTTCAGGTACCACCTTCACTGTCCCTGGCAATTTACCTATCAGTTGGATTTACCTATCAATTTACCAATTTCTAATGGATAACCCCGATTTAGTTAGTCGATTATATCATCAACCATCAATAATATTTATTAAGCACCTATTGTGGGAATTTCAGCAAATGGGACTAAAGACAAGTAAAGAAATTTACATTCTGAGGAAGACAGGCCTTGAGATGACTTTTATGGTTAGCAGATCCATATGTAAGTGAAAAGAAGCCTAAGGAAATCTGAATCTTTGCTACTTATGTGCTATAGTGGGCCGTAGAGGTACAATGGCTGGAGTTTCAGAGCATGAAATTAGAGAAGGTTTTGTGGATGAGGTGGATTTTTTAAAAGGCTTTGAAGTAGGGAAGGCCTTACTTCGGAATGTTTTTCCCTATCCATCTCACCAGTTGGGAAGAGTGACATGAATTATGGGTTGGAAGCAGGAGGTGGTCAGGAGATAAGGTCAAAGGGTAGATAGAGACGGCTGGACTAAAGAAAAATAGAGGGCAAAAATGGATAATGCACAGGTCTGTGAGTCAGAAGGTCATGGGTTCTAATCCCAGCTCTGCCACTTGTCTGCTGTGTGACCTTAGGCAAGTCACTTCACTTCTCTGTGCTTGTTACCTCATCTGTAAAATGTGGGTTGAGACTGTGAGCCCTACGTTGGAACAGGGGCTGTGTCCAACCCGATTTGCTCATATCCATCCCAGTGCTTACTACAGTGCCTGACACATAGGAAGTGCTTTGTAAATACCATAATTATTGTTGGGTGATGGAGAGCCATGAAGCTTTTATTTTTTTAAAATGGCATTTGTTAAGTGCTTACTATGTGCCTGGTCCTGTACTACTCACTGGGGTAGATACAAGCTTATCAGGTTGGTCACAGTCCCTGTCCCACATGGGGCTCTCAGTCTTAATCCTCATTTTACAGATCAGATCAGCGCTTAGAACAGTGCTTTGCACATAGTAAGCACTTAATAAATGCCATTATTATTATTATTATCAGGTAGCACAAAGAAGTTACGTGACTTGTCTCAGGTCACACAGCAGACACGTGGTGCAGGTAGGATTAGAACCCAGGTCCTGTTGACTTCCAGGCTTGTGCTCTGTCCATTAGGCCATGGTCTTATTTTATGTGAGAGACAATAGGGAATGATTAGAGGGTTCTAAAGAGAAGTGTGATGTGATCCAGTCAGTGTTTTAGAAAGATAATTCCTGTGCTTGTATGTAGGATAAACAAAAGAGGAAGAGCCCAGAAGACAGCAGAAAGAAAACTGATTCTTTCAAAGAACCAATAGATTTACTCATGCTTTTCCCAGATTGGAAAGTCATAGTATTTATCCTCCTTCTATTTTGTTCTTTTTAAATTTTTCTTCCTAAAATTTTATCTTTGTTCTTCTGGACTCAACCCACCTTTTCTCCTCTGCTTGCTGTAGGTTGGTCAAGCTTCCTGTACTTAAAGTGTTCAATTCAGTCAGTCAGTTGTATTTATTGAGCGCTTACTATGTGCAGAGCAGTGTACTGAGTGCTTGGGAGAGTACAGTATAACAAAATAAGATGCATTCCCTGCCCTCAATTTGAAATAACCTCAAGTTTGTTTTTGCTTTCATACGTACATAAGGGCAGTACTGCCCTTCCCCTTGCTTTGAAATGTTTTGGCAGACTTCAGTAGAGGAATGTGAGCATATTTTAATAGAACATTAAATAATGACAACAAATCTAGCCTAGGTAATGGCAGATTTCTTCTGATAGTGTGCCTTTTTGCAGAATAGGATTCAAGGTCATAAATTAAGTACTCTATTTGCATGTGTTCACAAATATCTAATTTAAAATCTTTTGTTATTGGTACATTATATAACTATTGTGGGGGTTTTTAGCACTTTCTAATATATTTTCAATGTCTTGATCAGTTTTTTTGATCTTGAGGATGTGTTAATCTATGTCCCATTATTTCTTAAGGAAAACTAGTCCTCATTTAGTTTCATCTAACACTTTTTTTGTGGAACAAATTGAGAACGTTCACTGGGCCAGTTGTAAGCTCCTTGAGGATGGGTGTTAATTATTGTTATTAATTCTGTTGTATTCTCCCAAGTGCTTAGTGATTATCTTTTATCCACTGCAGTGCTTAGAATAGAGCTTGGCTAATAGTAAGCACTAAGAAAACACTGATTATTATCATTATTATAATTATTATTATTACAGAGCACTAAAATACTCTTGATTATAGCAGTACATACATGTAAACCATTTCATTCAGGTTCCACCCCTGCCCAAACTTTTTTCTTTTAGATAAACCATAATTGGTAATAATTAATCATTGAGCACCTACTATGTGCAGAACATTATACTAAGCCGTTGGAAAAGTAAAACTGAGTAAACTACAAGGCCCCTACCCTTGAGGATTGTACAAGCAAATGGAGGATTGTGATGGAGGCACAAGTAATTCACAAAAACTAGTTTTGTGTGTGTTTTTTTTATGGTATTTAAGTGCTTACTGTGTTTCAAATAAAAGTTTTATGAGTTTGGACACAGTTCCTATCCCATGTTGTGTTCATACTGTAGGTAGGATGGAGTAGGATTAAATCTCTATTTTAAAGTTGTGGAAACTGAGGCAGAGAGAAATTGACTTGCCCAAGGTTACACAGCAAGCAATTGGCAGAACCAGAATTAGAACCAAGGTCCATTGACTCCCAAGCCTGTGTTCTTTCCACTAGTCCATGCTGCTTCTCTTTGTTGATAGCAAAGGTATGGAAGGATAAGTAGTAAATTAACTTAAAATAGATAACTGTAAGGGCTAAGTAGTAGTAAAGGCATATACTGAGTGCCCACTGCAGGCAATGCACTGAAATAAGTACTTGGGAAAAATACAGCAGAAACATGAGATGTTCCCTGCCCATTAGAAGCTTACACTGTATTGGGGAGACAGATATAAATCTGTTTACAAATATGTAAACAGAATAAATTGTCCATACAACCTATTCTGCATATATCCATAAGTGCCGAGGGGGAGGGTATGCATAAATAGATGTTCATGTATGTAAGTTATATTGGAGAAGGATGTGAGATGGAAAGGTAAAATGCCTTTTGGGAAAAGGTAGGATTTTGGGGGAGATTTGAAGATGGGAAAAGCTAAGATCTGGTGGATTTAAGGAGGAGTTCTAGGTAGAGGGGAGATCATGAACAAGGGTACAGAGGTGTGAAAATTGAGTGAGGGAGGTACAGAGGGAAGATTAATTTGGGAGAATTGAAGGTTGTGAGGTGGAGTGTAGTGGAAGAAGGCTGATGGAATGCCTAAAAACCAGTGTTAAGGAGTTTCTGTTTAATTCTAAGAGAGATAGGTAGCTTTGGAGGTTTGGGAGGAGTGGAGGCATGAGAATCCTTCCTCTTCCTGGATTTCTGCCAGGCCATGCAACCCTTTCAAATGCTTTGTTTTGTACAAGCACAAGTGAATGACAAGGTTGGGTTTAACTCCTATGAAGTTGCATTTATGTTATAGGTTTTTTTGGGTTTTTTTTTTTTTAACAAGAACTAAGCTCCATAAAACACAGAAAGTAGGGGCAACATGCCCTCGTTTGGTGACTTCTTATTTAGTCGTCTTTGGCTTAACTTGATTCAATGCACAATTTAAGTCTAATACAAAGACTAACAGCAAATCTAATCCTGTTCTATAGCTCTAAACCTACCTGTTGATCTTGAAAAGCTCATTTTGATAATATTGTTACATTACTGTCACAGTGACCCAATGAAACTTACTACATTTGTGCTATCAGAGAAAAACTATAATAAGGTAGGCAGTCAGTCCTTCCATTAAGCACACACTTTCATTGGGATCAGAGAAAAACTATAATAAGGTAGGCAGTCAGTCCTTCCATTAAGCACACACTTTCATTGGGATCTTTGGTCTCAAGATCTGACCCATTGAGATAATAATCTGGGGCTTCAGTGCATGTACCCAACTCAGATTCTCCTCATGGACAGTATATGATGGTCTTCTTGATATGGGACAAATCACAACAATGTGGCAGTAAATTCATGATGTTATGAGTACCCGTTACATAAATATTTAACCAACAATTAAAATGAATTAAGTAGATGAGCAGATTCTGTTTCTTCCTAACCTAGTTCAAAAGTGTCTTCAAACAATTATCAGATTGGGTCTGTACCTTCATACATAATGGAAGGTAAATTTTCACAGCATGATTTTACTTATATTCCCACATATGCACTTCTTGAAAAATGTGGGGATTCTTTCAACAAAGCACAGTTGGTGTTTGTCCTTAGCCCTTCCAAGGAAAGCAGATTCTGAGATCAAGTAAAAAAGGTTTTGCTTTCTCTGGTGAGCAAAATTCTCAATTCATTGTGATTTTGGTCCTGCTGGGCAGAACAGCAGAGAAGAATGGGTAGATAATAGCCGTAAAATCAGGGGGACAAGGGAAGATGGCAACATGTCCTGCTTCCTTCTCAGATTTAAAGGTGCAAAATCAAAACAAGAAACAGACAAGTGGCTATTATGAAAGTAAGACTGAATTCCACATGGATACACACATAGTCATATTTATTGGGTGCTTATTGTATGCAGAGCACTGGAATAATTGCTTGGGAGAGTACAATAGACACATTCCCTGCCCACAATGATCTTACATTTTGGAGGCACCAAACCACTCAGGACTCACAAACACAAAACACTAGAAAAGAGGCATACAAACAGATATGGAAATTGATATTTTTTACAATTTTTTAGGAATAGCTCTTAATTCTGTATATTTTTAAATTATGAAAAATCTGAGATCAAGAACCTAACTCAGTGGCTTATATAACAAGGCTCTACCTTACAAAGTGTTCCAAGAATGCAGTACAGTTTCAAATAAGGCATTGATAATGGTGGTATTTATTAAATGCTTACTATGTTTAGTTGATAAAAAAATAATCAGGTCAGACACAGTATCCCATTTGAGGCTTATAGCCTAAAAGCGAAGAACAGCAGCCATTTTATTCCTATTGTACAGATGAAGAAACAGGTACAGTCCCCCTTCTAGACTGTGAGCCCACTGTTGGGTAGGGACTGTCTCTATATGTTGCCAACTTGTACTTCCCAAGCGCTTAGTACAGTGCTCTGCACACAGTAAGCGCTCAATAAATACAACTGATTGGTTGATTGCCAGAGTCACACAGTAGGCAAGTGGCAGAGCTGGGACTAAAACCTCTTTTGCTGCTTCCCATAGGCCACATGGCTTTCCATTACCAGGAATAGGTCAGTAGGCAAGGTATAACAAGGTTTAAGTATCAAATACTTATTTGGATATTTTTGTTCATTTTGGTAAATAATATGTAGAAGGATCCTGTGCTTTCATTTTTCTAAAATTATACATGCAATCACTTATTCCTTCTCTAACTTATTTGTTTAGAGCCCCCCCCCCCACCATAAGTAGTTATATTAAGACCAACTAAGATGTGTGACTATAAACACACACACCTACACTAAGAACTGTTATCCGGCAACTCATCTCATACAGCTCTATTAACCAGGGATAGTCCCCATATTTGGAGAGTTCTCAACAAAGAATATGCCGTTCCTTTGAAGTTTTGCATAAAACTTATTTTTCAGGTTAGCAGACCCTTTAGTTCACCATTAATAAGCTCCCTTTCTCTTTCTTTGTCTGTTCTCAGGCCTCAGGTGGCCTGCTTTCCACAGGCATTTGGGTATATGCTTCCTGCAGATAGGGTTTGATGTTCTGTCTCTGAAGAGGAAGCACATACCTCAGGGCAGCCAGGCAAGGAAGGAGACCTAGGTATAGCAGCTCCTCTTTGTATTCCGACTTGCTTCTGGCTGGGCTTGTTGGAGTAAAAATTCTGGGAAGCCCAGCAAGAAGAGGATCGCCCGAGTCGGGAACAAATAAGAAGAAAAATTAAAACTTTTACCGCCGCTACCACTTTGACCATTCCTCTGTGATAGACCCTGAGATGAAGACTGTATCTGATCTGATTATTTTGTGTCTACCTCAGTGCTGCAGTGCTTGACATATACGAAGCACTTCACAAATACCACAATTAATCAATTAAACACCTCCCCTGGGAGCCCAGTAAGAAGGGGACAAGAGTTGCAGGAATGGGAAAAAAATGCAAACCTTCATCCTCCCCACTATAAATTTCAGCTTGGAAGTGAGACCACCTGTGTTGTAAAGTCCTGGGCCATGATGGAACCAGTCAGAGCAACCACTGGAGTTTCTGTCCTGTTGTTGCTGCTGCCAGGTGGCTTCCCAACAAGGAAGTAGTAGTGAATAAGTGTCTCTGTGCATATGAGAGTGGGTGCCGAATGGATGGTGTGTTACAAGTCAGGGGATGAAGGGGTTCTAAGGGACTGATTCACAAAAACAGTTCTGCTTATATATATATTGTACAATATATATGATTTTTTTTAGTTTAAAATGGAGAAACCGATTGGACAAATATGCCTATAGTTTCTTGTCCAATATATATATATTTTCCTTCCTGAGAAACATACTTCTAAATTAGTGCATCTGCCTTTAAAAGTTAAGGAAAGACAGTAGTCTAAAAAAAAAAGCCTATGTGCCAGCAGTTCCCTAAATTAGAAAGAGTTGCAGCATTGAATAATCAAAAGTATCACATCTTTGGACAGCTACGGTGTGCGGACTGTCCTGGGAGCTTGGGGAACATCTAGAGAGACTACTCTTGGAGTATACAACCTAATGCCGGAAATAATAGATGCTGTAGACAGGGAATGTGTCTTTTTATTGTTGTACTCTCCCAAACACTTAGAACAGTGTTCTGCACACAGTAAGCACTCAATAAATATGACTGAATATTTCGTTGTCTGTCTCCTCCTTCTAGACTGTGAGCCCGCTGTTGGGTAGGGACCGTCTCTATAAGTTGCCAACTTGTACTTCCCAAGCAGTTAGTACAGTGCTCTGCACACAGTGCTCTATAAATCTGATTGAATGAAATGAATGACTATGTTGGCAAGTTTGTGTTATGGGTGAGAGGAAAACTATGAATGAAACATGAATAAATGGACAAAGATATTCATAGGAGGCTAAAAGGGCTGATGGAATGGTATAACCATGAAGCTGAGATTAATTAGAAATTGCCTTCTGGAGGATGTGATTTTAGGAGGTTGTTGAAACAGGGGGAAGTAATTTAAAAGATAATTTGTACAACTGTAAGGTTGACTGGACATGAGACCAATAAATAGACTGTTATAGTAGTCCAGCCAGTAGGTGATATTAGTTGAGCCCGCTGTTGGGTAGGGACCATCTCTATATGTTGCCAATTTGTACTTCCCAAGCGCTTAGTACAGTGCTCTGCACATAATAAGCGCTCAATAAATACGATTGAATGAATGAATGCTTAAGTGCTTACTATGTGCCAAATGGTATATTAAGCACTGAAGTATGTACAAGGTTATGAGATGAGATCTAGTCCTAATCCTACACAGGGCTCACAATCTAAGGAGAGAAAACAGATATTTTAATCCCCATTTTGTAGACAAACCAGGGCATAGAAGTTAAGTAATACCTGCTGATGAGTGTGAGGTAAGTGACAGGAGTGCAGACTTCTTGAAACAAGTTTTAAGTCTTGAAAAAACAAGACCCTCTCTGGCTTTCAGACTGGAAAGAAATTATGAATATTACCTTGGCCTGGAAGGGACCAGAGAGGGACTGTGGACAGAATGACTTCATGGGAAAGTCTTAAGGGAAGGAAGTCTAGTGTTTCAGGGGAGTAAGAGTTCCTGGTTAAATCAGACTTCCACTGCCTTGCCCTAACTTTTAGATTTGGTTGTACCAGAGTACTTTTCTCCTTGAAATCTCTACCAAACAAATATAGGTTATATGATCATACCCAAAGAGAGAGTCTGTGTAATCTCTATGAGCATAATCTGCCAATTCAGAGAGACTTGGCTGTTGTCAAGAAGGTGCTGGTATTAAAAGTCCTTCCCAATTGCAGGTGCTGGCCCCAGGGGTAATCCAGCTAGTCCATTCGGTGTGTCTTGTGGGGACTGAACTTAAAAAGTACTGGGTTGATGGCAGCAATCTGTTGGGATATTCTTGGGGTGCACTAGTTGGAAGGATCTACAGCAACAAAGCAAAGCTGTTTGCAGTTTTGCCCCGGCATTAAATTGGCCTGTCTGCTCTCAAAATGTGGCTAGCTCATTACCAGGCTCCTTTTCTAGGTGGTCACGAAGATTGCATTTCAGTTCACCTCTGCTCCTCTGTTTCATTTTTTTTCTGAGAGGTTGCAGGTGTATCCAAGACGATGACAACTAGGGCCGATATGAAGGGACAGATGAGGGGAAGAGGATGAAGTTTCTTAAGACCTGTTAGTAAAAGTTGTGGCAGCCAGCACTGATAATTTTATTCATGTCATTGATTCGTTCAGTATTTATTGAGCGCTTACTGTATGCAGAGCACTGTACCAAGCTCTTGGGAAGAGTACATTCCCGTCAGATTGTAGAGCTCTCCAGGAGAGCTGAATGAAAAATTTGAGAGGTTTTGTTTTTGAATGGTAGTTCCTGAATTAAAAAAAAACTTAAAGTCTTTAAGAACACTAGATAACTCTGCTACCCCTCTTTTTTGAACCCCTTAAACACACCATTCTGCACCATGCATTTGCCTCTCCTCTTCCTTGTTTTTTCACTGGATCTCTTTGGAGCCACTGGGCAGCTCACATAGGCACAGCTGTCATGTCCTGCTATTGCTTGAATTTACCTTGGCACTTGAGGCCATGACCAAGCTTCACCAACTGAGTGTTGCAAGACTCAATTTCTAAAATGAATTTCCAGCCTGGTGAAATGCACTTAATTCTTCATGATGATATCTGGTTAGAAATTCCTGGTGTTAAAGCTGTTTGAGTACTAGCTGGAGGTAGTGTACATACATATAACACAAGCCTGTCCTTTTATCTCTCATTAGAACACCTTCTGCCCTATGAATGGTCATGCTTGAATCTTCATTAAGTAATTTGGACGCTGTAAAATCGGTTCGTGGTTGAAAAGCATTTTCTGTGGGGGAGAACTACAGTGCGGATTACCTAAACGCCATCTCGACCTTAACAGCCAAACAAAGCAGCTAAGAGTTTTAAAACAAAATTGAAAGCTCCAGAGTTTCACGGCCTAGTGGCATAAGATAAACTTGTTTCTTGAGATTTTCAGACAAATCTGAGATTTAGGATTTGGGGGTCTTGCCAATCCATAATATTTGAAATATATTTTCTGCAGTTGTTTTATTTGTATTCGTGTTCCTAAGCATCGAAACCTTTTCCAATTACTGCTGAATCTGAGACTGAACAAATATAAGTAACTTGTACTCCCCTGGGAAATCAGTATTTTCTGCTCGGTAAATAGCTTTCTATACAACAAGGATTTAGTCTTTAAGAACTTGCATGCACAGTTCACGTACACGGTAATAACTGCTAATGCACTTCCAGATCATGTACACAGCTGAGATATTTATTACCAAATAGCCCCACTACAAACTGCCTGCCTATTGATATTTTTTTTTAATGGTATTTGTTAAGCACTTACTTGGTGTCCCGCTCTGTACAAAGCACTGAGATAGATACAAGTTAAGGAGATTTGGACACAGTCCATGCCCCATATTGGGCTCACAGTCTTAGTCCCCATTCTACAGATGAGGTAACTGAGGAACAGAGAAGTTATGACTTGCCCAAGGTCACACAGTAGACAAATGGCCAAGCCTGGATTGGTCCTCTAACTCCTAGGCCTGTGCTCTTTCCCCTAGGCCATGCTGCTTCTCAGTTACAACAACGACAATAATTAAAAGAGACACTAGCGAAGAGCTATTATAATTGTAAAACATCCAATAACATTTAGGACAATTATAAGATTATTTGCATTTATTATGCCAGCACTGCAAACAATATGGAAATAATCTAATCCAAATTTCTCACAAATGATTAGCAACATTTTAGTAAATGCTATAACACAGTCTTCCTTCCTCTCTCAGAGGCTTGCATGTAATCCTATGTAATTCCCAACCGTGCAAACTACATATTAAAAATTGGGAAGAGCTGTCCAAATCAAAACGAGGTCATAAAGAAGGGGAATCAAACCAGAAAGCGTATGGTACTTTAAGAAGCCAGAGATATTATGCCCTTGGGGAACTAAAAATTTGTGCTATTTCTACCATTTATGAGATCTATTGTAATTCTCTCATATGAGATTTAATGTATTCTGTATATATTTGATGCCCATGTGCAGAATGTTTTTGGTTATATTGGGTTCACAAGTGTTACTGAATGATGACTTAAGCACCAACATTTTTTCTGTTAGTTGTTGGTATTTCTGGGAGCCCAAGAAGGTACTTAGCAAGTTACAGAACTATGTTAATATTTTTTAATTGGAAAACATCTTTCCTCATGCTTATTTTCTAGAATGAGTTGGTATGTGTTTCTTAGTATTTCCATTATTAGGGAAATTGTGTTTTCTGGAAATAAAATTAATTGGTTTGCTTCAATAATATTTAGAAACTAGCTGGGATTATTTTATCAATTCTCTGGCTTATTAAAATTTATGTAAAGACAAGTAGGATTCCCATAAGAATTGCCACTACTATACTCTAAAGTATAAGCTCCTTGTAGGTAGGGAACATGTCTGCCAACTCTGTTGTATTCTCCTAAGTGCTTAGTACACTGCTCTGCCTACAGTAAATGCTCAATAAATACTATTGATTGATTGATAGTACATACCTATTTGCTTGTCTAAGTTTAGGCTCTACACTATAAAGCTCCTCATTCAGCACTCTTTTTTCAATTGTTCTGTTGAGTTTTATTTCCAGAGTACCTTAGTGCTCTGGTTTTGCAATTTTTGTGCAAAACTGACCTTGGTTCATAAATTCCCCCTTCTAAAACCTCTGAAATACTTTCACTGACTTGGTTGGAAAGATTAAATGCCCATTTCAGTAGCTTTGGTTCTCTGGCATTGAGTGAACATAGGTCTTTAGTAGGTTAAAACAAGGTGTCTCTGTTGAATAGGATGGAAAAGGAATCACTTTGAAATTGAATAGCTATATATGTACATACATCTAAATTAAAAATCTTGTTTGGATCACATTTACGTTGTTCTTTGATCAAGTACTCAGTTGAGGTTTTTAGGATTGTTTTTTCATTTTTACGTTGTTTTGGTCAGGTTTTTTTTTTATCCTATGGACACATTAATGCATTTGACATTATTTCATGGGGGCAGTGATACATCATTTAGCACTCTTTATCTTGATATCCTATTTTTGCACTCATAGGGAGTCCTTTAAATTGGCTCTCACCTTTTCTGGTTCTCCTGATGACAGTGTTATCTGTGAACAGTAGAGAAGGTTTTTAAATTTATTTTTACATTTGATTTCTGAAATTATATCTTCTGGTTCTGGCACCCCAACAGTTGGTACAAAGCAAAGATTTATGTTCCAAAATAGTATTAAAAACAAAAATCAACACGCTTGCCTGGAGAAAACCTCTATGGTGAAGCACTTGGTATAACAGTATCAAAAGGGGAACTTGCAGGAAGTGAGTGAAAAATCAAGGAGGGAAGAAAGAATTCCATGTGCATAGAAAATAATTGACTGACTGTATTAAGGGCTGAAGGCTTAGCTAAAAATAGGTGTGTAGTGTGGTAAGTTTTTGGATGTTCAAGAGGAGGCATTGAGTGATTTGATGAAATAACTTATGCAAGAGGGTTTGTCCTGTGCCCCCAAAATTTCAGCACCTGCTAAGAAACTGATGTGGAATTTGTCAATGCCGGTATCTTGTGTGCGTGCATGATGTATAGTACACGCAACTCTCCTTATTGCTTGCTCCTTCACAGGTGTATTATTTACTTTGCCTTCCAGGTGTCCGCAAATATGGTAAAGATTTTCAAGCTATTGCAGATGTAATTGGCAACAAGACTGTTGGCCAAGTGAAGAACTTCTTTGTAAACTACAGGCGTCGGTTTAACTTAGAGGAGGTATTGCAGGAATGGGAAGCAGAACAAGGAACCCAGGCTTCTAATGGTGATGCTTCTACTTTAGGGGAGGAGACAAAAAGTGCTTCTAATGTGCCATCAGGAAAGAGCACTGATGAAGAAGAGGAGGTGTGTTGGTGTCTGAGATCTGAGCTAATTTGAGTTCAGGACTAGCATTTCATGCAGTGAACCATAAGGTTAATTTGGCAGGGGACCAGCCAACGAGCAATGAAAGGTTGACAATACACGTACTCAGTGGTGCATTTCTCGTGACTTTCAAGTCAGAGTGACATGCAAAGAGCTGATCCTAGAAGAACGGAGGGTGTATTGTTCGCCCGTAGATAGTCCCTTTTTTTTTCATTTCCACTGGTAGAGATGCTTGCCCGGTAGCCTCATTGCTTTTTGTTTTGTTTTGGTGTTTTTTTTTAAGGAAATTTTTGTTTCTTTGAAAATTTGTGCTTCCAGTAATAGCAGGTGTTTTTGTTTTGGTTTTGTTTTTCTGTGGCAATCCAGACTGTACTGTACTTGGCCCCGCCAGGCCCGGCCCATTTCACAAGGCCGTTTTTGTCTTCTTTCCCTAGGCCCCGACCCCCCAGGCCGCACGGTGTCTAGGCTCGTCGCCTCCAGCCCCAGCCTCCACCCCAACGCCAGCGGCCCCCGTGGCCCCCCTGAACCAGCCTCCCCCGCTGCTCCGGCCGACGCTTCCTGCTGCCCCCGCGCTCCACCGCCAGCCCCCGCCGCTCCAGCAACAGGCTCGATTCATCCAGCCCCGGCCGACTTTGAATCAGCCTCCCCCGCCTCTGATTCGTCCTGCTAATCCGATGCCCCCTCGCCTAAACCCCAGACCGGTGTTGTCTACAGTTGGCAGCCAACAGCCCCCGTCGCTGATCGGCATTCAGACAGAATCCCAGTCCTCTCTGCACTAAAGGAGGGGAGCGGGACAGGATTTCACTTCTTTCCAAACACAGCATTTTACCCCTTGGCTCGCTCGATGCTGGCGCAAGGCGGGAGAAAAGAGCAATCCTCCGTAGTTATTAAAGCGGAAATCGTTTTCTAGTGAGACCACAAGCCAGAATCTGTTACGCTGGAACACGGGCGAACACCCAGATGATTTTTCTGTGCAGCAGTCTAAAATGGTCTATCCAACAGAAAGCCCTCAGTTAGCCCTTTTTTTTACATATATGTTGAAGGAAATGATTTCAGAAAGGGTGGTTTAATTGATTTTTACTATATTTATTTTACTGAAGTTCTTTGTATTCTAACCTCCTTTATATTCAAGCCACTCAGTTTAGGCATATGTCGATTGTTAGAGGTAACTCCTCGGTAGATTTTTAAATTATAGAGGAGTTTCTGCTTTGTTTGAGCTCTTTACATTTTTTTAAAGTGTTTTCCTATGTTGGAATGCAAAAAAGAAACAACCTGCATTTCAGATTTTGGCACATATTAGCCCAGCTAGTATTACTTTTTGCACTTTTTAAAGAATTCAGCTTTTTTTCCCCCCTTTCTTTTGTGAAAGATATTGCCTTTGTACAGTTTTTTTAGATTATATACTCCTTCAAAACACTGTAATTCTGGTATTTGCAAAGCAAATATATGAAATTACGTAGAATTTTCTAAATTTCTTAGCCACGTAATATATGGAGTTGAGTCCAGTGCAAGGTTTAATTACCTGCAGGTGAATGTCACTAGTTCTTCCTCTACCATTATGAGGGAACAAATAGTTTAATGTCAGGATTGAGATAACCAACATTATGTCTGATATAAGACTGTAATTTGTTAAAGTTTAGTTAATTCCCTTGAAAATAGTTTATAAGCTTTGGATTTGAGTTTTTTCTCTTCAGATTTCCATGTCGCATAGACTGTAGCCAGCGGCAGTTTATATCACTTAACCAGGAAGAGGTTTGGGGTTGTTTTTTGGTTTTTGGGTTTTTTTTAATCTGTCAAGAGCTGGTGGTGACTATTGTAGCCATTGTTCATATTAGTTTGTCTGAGGCAAGGCCCTCTGAACTAATTATTCCCTTTCTAATTTTTGTATGGCTCTGTTCTATTATCAGAGATAGTGTTTTGTAAGTCACTCTCTGCTTATCTAGATGCATTTGTGTGTGTACCTTACAACTGACCCATTACTCTTGAGCTTTGGGAGTGAAGTACATTTAATTATCAAGTTCTCCAGGAGAGAGAGAGAAATTGGGAGTTTAGCCATGCTTTATCAAATACATGGATTTGTGCACCAGTTGTGTGGATTTCTAAATTAAGCTGCAAACCCATTTTAAAGTTGCACTTTGCTGACCACAGACTTTTCAAGAAGCAGTGTTCCAATAGCATACCAATCACATTTATGATATATTAAGTCGGTAGTGAAATTGAAACTTGGAAAAGGAGAGTGGTTTTCTGAATTGCTATTCTAGAAACTGAAGGTTTACTCTTCCAATATTAAGTCTTAATAAAGTGTGTTCCCGAATCATTTTACTTTCAAAACTATTTATTTTTTTAAAAGGCAATAGTCTACATCTCCCACTTCATTTCATATTTTTGTTAATGAACTGAAAGATGAGCCATTTTGGTCCAAGACATTGAAGAACCTAAGAATAAATGATCTTGATCAGAGTTCTAATTCCAGAAGTGGGCTGCCGCCCTCTCTGTGGACCTGAAGAATATTCTGATAAGCCGTATTTCCCTAACCGTAAATGTTTTCTAAGGAGAACCTCTTTTTCATTAGTGGAACTTGGCACAATGGTTCCCTAACCCTGGAATGTAGTAATTAATCAGTCAATGGTATTTGTTGAGCACTTACCGCATCTAACTGCCCTCCAAAGTCTTATCGTCAACAAGAATTCTGTTTTGTGCAATTTTGACTTCAGAATAGCTACTCCAGCCAGTTGGTTGTGGACAAGAGAATCCGTCTTCTGCATTGTAAAGAAGTATTTTGAGATCAAGTCTCACAAATGTGCTTTCTGTACCTTCGCAAACTTTTTGTCTCGTCTAGCGTCAGTAGAACTTCAGTATACGGTATGTGGCGTGTATAAGTTGGTCAACTGCAGCTTCTATCAAGCTGTTCCGTACATTGTCTCATTCAGTTAAAATGCTGTTGTGTCCCAAACTTGGGCCAAGGTGCTGTACTTGAGGATGTTAGCGCACAGTGGGGAAATCTTAAATTTGGTAGTTCTATAACATATGTATATAGTGAAATGTCTTTTTATTGTGTGCTTTACATATTAAGTAAATAGATGGCACCTCTTTGTTTTTTTTGTTTTTTGGGTTTTTGTTTTTTTTTTTTAATTTTTGTTTAAGCAGTGTTTGGCCTGGAAGAGTGATATGCTTGCTGCTTAATCAAAAGATTAAAGTTTTAAAGAAGTCTGTGTCTTCTATTTTTATGTAACTTGTTAATGGCACTTGAACAATTTAGGGCCTTTTTTACTGTGAAGCCCTAAACTCATTTTATTTTTTTATTAAAAAAAAAAAAGACATTAAATGGCAGTTGTTGCTTTCCAGATGAATTCATTATAAAAAGTTTTGAAATTTAATTCTATAACTTTTTTGTAATATTGTAAGAAATTAACACCAAAGTAATTTCCTGGCTATTTTTAAAGATTTAAAAAAAAAATAAATGACAAAGAAAAACGTTGGCATATATATTTTGTAAATGTAATGGAGAGTACGTATCCTGAATGGTTCCATAACCACTGTGATCTGTGAAGAATTTATTATCAGCTTTAAAAAACTGGCAAGCAGAAAAGTGTGTACCCTTCAAATAAGAGCTAAGTTCAAATAATAATAATGGTATTTGTTAAGCGCAAGTTCATGTGAAAATGAATTTCATTGTGTCATACACTCAGGTTTGTGATGGCCTATCAACTGAACTCGAACCTGGAAACAGATTTTCACAAATTTAGAGAAGGCATCAGTGAGAGATGGCACACTATGCCAATCCCTGAGTTCTCCGTCCTGGGAAATCTTTTAAAAAGGACAGACATCCATCACCCTGAGACAGGCTGAACTAGGTAAAGACCCTCCCAGCCCTGCAAGGGACCCAAAAACTTGTTGCAGTGCCTTAAGATAATATGACTAGTGCTAAAATGAAAGTTTGTCTCTGTGAAACTATTTGAAATCTGTGAAAATAAAAGCTGAAAAAACAGCAACCCTCAGTGCAATTTCCTCCTTCCTTCAGCCCAATCTGCTTCCTGTTCTGAGAGGGAAATGTTAGTTTTTGCTTAATTTCATTATGCCAATATGCCTTTTTTAAATTTCCAACTTGTTCTATTTGCTCGGGAGAAATAAAGACCTTAAGGTCAGAAATATAGATAAAGTAATACAGTTACACTCCCAAACTGCTTCGCTCAGAATGTGTGTTCTAATATGGGCTACGTGACATCAGATGGGAGTTGATGGATGTGGTATTTCAGTGAATAACTAGAAAATCTGTTTAAGTATTTGAGCATTTTACAGTGCCTTTAAATATCAGTTAGGAAAACTGTTTAGGGTTAGGATTGAATTTCATTTTACAAAGAGGTGATGGATTTAAAAATATCAATCAATCGTATTTATTGAGCACTTACTGTGTGCAGAGCACTGTACTAAGCGCTTGGGAAGTACAAGTTGGCCACATATAGAGACGGTCCCTACCCAACAGTGGGCTCACAGTCTAGAAGGGACTATAAAGATATATGTATTCCTACGTTGCATAGACTTTTAGCCAGCGGCAGTTATATCACTTAACCAGGAAGAGGTGGGACAGGGACTGTGTCCAACCTGCTTAGCTTGTATCTACCCCAGTGCTTAGAACGATGCTTGGTATGTAGTAAATGCTTAACAAATACCACGATTATTACTATTATTATTATTACTAAATGCTTGGGAGAGCACAGTATACTTGGTAGACATGATTTCTGCCCTCAAGGAGCTTTCAGCAATGCTTAAAGTGGAAAGGGTGTTAGGGGAAGGCAGGAAGATAGGAAAGGGAGAGAGTAAATACTGCATTTACTACAGGGGAGGAAAATATAAAGTTTGTCCCTTTCAAGTATTCAGCTTATGGCTCAGCCTCATAGCTGAGCCTTGCATTAAGCTTCCTCTTAAACGGTACATTAAGTTCTCAGAGAACAGATGGGTTACTACCTTTAAATAGCTGCTCTTCTCAGGAGTCCGAAGAGTAACTTAGAGGACATGTGTATATCTCCCAAAATACCTCACTTACCTCTAGAGCGATGCTTTCTCACCTGGCAAAACCTATTAGGATCTACTTAAACAGGATTTTCCTTTCAAAGAGCCCCAAGTGCTTTTAACTGACTCATTCATCTTCACCCTGTTCCTGAGAGAAAGGAGGCAAACACATACAGATTTACAATTTGGAAAAGTGAGTCACTGAAAGATTTGTGTAGTGTGGAACATTCTAAAAAGTTAAAACACTTCAATTTCACATGCTCAAAGGTACCAATTGAACATCACACATCCCACTGTACGGAGCAAAAAATGCATCTATCTGAAAGAGCTGACCTTGCAGCAAGGTTCGGATGAACACCCCTGCTCTTGGGGTGATTCTTTTACGCTTAGTAAAAGCGCTTAGTACAGTGTTCTGCACACAGTAAGTGCTCAATAAATATGATTGATGATTCTTTTAGGAAGTCCAGCATTCTCTATGGGCCGCCTCATGGCAGACTGAATAGCATCTCGAGCACCAGCCGTGACAGAAAACTATGTTCTCTAGTCAGTCCACGGGGAGCCAGGTATTTCTGGACTTAATTATAGGATTATTTTTTTCCTCTCAAAATAAAGTTCTGGACAAACCAATTTTGTCTGCTGAAATAAGCAGATGATGGCCTCTGCCAGCACTGACGCACTGTGACGGTCCCAATAGCCTCTAGGGATTTCCTTGTCTTTAATCACACACTGTATGTTCCCCTGAGTTTGTGCTAGCTCAGAGAAGGAGAGTGGCCTAGCAGAGAGAGCACAGCCCTGGGAAGTCAGAAGACCTGAGTTCTAATTCCGGCTCCGCCACTTGTCTGCTGTGTGGTCGTGAGCAAGTGCCTCAGTTTCCTCATCTTTAAAATGGAGATTAAGACTATGAGCCTCATGTGGGAGATGGACTGTGTCCAACCTGATTATCTTGTATCTACCCCAGTTCTTAGTACAGCGCCTGGCACATAGTAAGAGGTTAAATACTATTAAAAAAAAAGCTCTGGTATTAATCCACACACCCCAATGATTTTCTCAGCCCAAGCACTTCAGAGGTGTATGTAGGGCAGGCTTCCACTCTGCTCCTTGAAATATTTCCCAGGTGCAAGATTCTAGAAAGAACTTTTAAATAAAGGATAGATTTTCATGTTTGGGATCAGGTTGATGGGGGAAAAAAAGAAGGTAGGTGGATTTAATGTCATCTGGATGACCACTAGATGGTTCTTTTATAACAGGGCTGAAAATCTTTCAAAAACAGTAATTGTCCTGCCCTGTTCCCTCTCTTGGAGAGATTTAGAAAACAAGCTGAGGACTGAAAAGGTTTTGTTCAAGTCCCTTTGATAGTATTTGTGAAAAGCAACTTTCCACCCTGAACAAAACAAGCAAGAATCTTATTTAGGCTATTTATTTTGAAATTTAATTGGAAATATATTACCTAATGGCCATTACATAAGGTTTTATGGGGAACGCATACAGTCACGCTGGGCTACAAAATTGCCAAGCTCCATAAAATATTAATCCCTTCGGTTTGCTTAAGTAGGAGGTGAATTGTTCCTGGCCCTTGGTAACTGAATCAGAACTCAGTCATCCCTTGATTATCTGCACTAATGGAGAAGTGGCATAGACATCAAAATAGATTCTATAAAATAGATGTAAGTAGGCACCATTAGATTTGCAGAAAGCAACATCTGTCCCCCACCTTTCCAACCCCCCGCCCCAGGTCCGTGTGAGGAGATGACAGTGATTGGGCCCTAGGTCATTGGAGCTTGGAGAGCTACCGTTCTCTCTAAAATTTTACAATCTCCCTCAAACATTCCAGTATTTGAAGATCCTCAGAAGCAGGGCAACCTCTTTCTATCTAATTTAAATCTGTTCTGTTTGCCCACTAGGATGGGAAGACTACTGTGACCCCTCTGTGGCCAGTGGATGCCAGCTTGGGAAAAGTTCAAGAGAGCAGGAAGCCTAGGCTCCCCATTAATAGAAGCATGGAAATACCTGCCCCAGTTAATCCACAAAATGCATAATCAAAAGATGGCTTTGGGGGCATTTGGTGGAAAGGCCCAATACAAATCTGGAGTTCAAACCCCAGCAGAGACATTACCTAGTCCATCACAGCATCATTCTCCCTCCTCTGTGCCTCTGCACCATCTGCAGTAAAACAGAACTGGACCTGGGACTTAGAGTAACTCTATGGACCAGAACATTGTGGGCAGAGAATGAGAGAATGTGTCTGTTTACTTTTATATTATACTCTCCCAAGAGCTTAGTACAGTGCTCTGCACACAGTAAATGCTCAATAAATATGATTGAATGAATGAAATCACTTTGAAAGAGAAAGTGCTCAGAAAACAGTAATTGTGATTAACAATCTAAGTACAGTCTTGCTGATTCTAATAAAATGAAATCGCACTGTTTAAAAACTTGGCTTGTATCTAAATGTATCTAAAAATGAAAAATTCATATTTAAGTGCTTCACTGACGCAAATGTTTAAAAGGACGGTTTTTTCCTACCATTGGCAATGATGGCTATGGGTGAATTTCATTAAAGAAGCTGCCGAAGTGGACAGGCCCCTTTTAAGCATTTCAATTTTGTATTTCTTCTTCATTTCCCCTCTCTCCTGAAAATCCCAGACCTCCAAAGTGTAGGCCGCTTTGTAGATAAAACCCTCGCTACTCAAAAGGGTGAGTCATCAGCCATCAAAGTAGGATGGAGCAGCCAGGAAGGAACATATCCATGGAGATTTGAACAGTGCTGTATGATGGTTCTGTGCATTCGTGCACCCTGAGAACTAGCCAATAATATTGGACTAGACAAAATAAGAATTCTATTCTTGGAATGAGAGGCATATTTTTAAAAGAAACACAGCATCACAAAGAACAAATATTTTAGGCTGAAAACTCGTAGAGAGCTAGGAATGAACCTGTTTATCTTGCTTCTTATGATGCCCGGCCCCATGAACAAATGAGGGCTGAAGAAATCCTGCTTGACGATGATGATGATGACTGGATCTGTTGACTTCTGGTTCTGAGTCTGGCTGACAAACTGGAGACACGGGAGAAAAGGTAAGATTCCTAATCATTTTTGTCTCAGAGAACAGGGCTGAGGGCCCTTTGAACAGCACTTGGGGGTGAAAAGGATGTCAGGTTTTATTTAAACTCCTCTATCCACATACCTCAGCCTAGAAGAAATCCTGCTTGACGATGATGATGATGACTGGATCTGTTGACTTCTGGTTCTGAGTCTGGCTGACAAACTGGAGACACGGGAGAAAAGGTAAGATTCCTAATCGTTTTTGTCTCAGAGAACAGGGCCCTTTGAACAGCACTTGGGGGTGAAAAGGATGTCAGGTTTTATTTACACTCCTCTATCCACATACCTCAGCCTAGGAGACTGACCTCCTGATGTAAGAGTGAGGGGAAAAGGGAGGTGAAGTGGGCGATCACCCAGGACCCCCAAATTTCCATTCTCCATCCCACCCTACAAATGACAGAGCCCCTGGAAAGGGGATTCTCCCTGTCTGTCTTCCCCACCTTCCTGGTGGAATAAGTCTATGTTTGGTGGTCCTGGGTGAGTTGGTGATATGTGTTCTGGTTGGGAGGTGGGGGTTGTTGAAACAGCACAACTGTGCGCCAATGCAATATTTCCTTTCTTAGACCATCTTTGTTTTGGCCCCCAAAACTCCCACCCCTGTCCTACAGGGTCGAATGCCAGCTGACCCAGGCTCCAGCCTGCCTACTGTGGGTTGAGAGCATTGGCTGGGCCCCTGCTTGTGTTCATTTCCCCAGGAGCAGAGGCCCCAGGTGCTCCTAAAGAGAAAGACGCTCTGAACATGGTGCTGAGGCTGCAGCCCACCCTGCCACCTTTTGCCCACTTCCAGAAACATTGGCCAACTCTCCTCCCCTCGCCCCGCAGCTGGTTTAGCTTCTTCTAAAAGTTTACAGATTACGTTCATTCATTCATTCATTCAATCGTATTTACTGAGTGCTTACTGTGTGCAGAGCACTGTACTGAGCGCTTGGGAAACTACAACACAACAATTAACGGGGACATTCATTCATTCATTCAGTCGTGTTTATTGAGCGCTTACTGTGTGCAGAGCACTGTACTAAGTGCTTGGGAAGTACAAGTTGGCAACATATAGAGACGGTCCCTACCCAACAATGGGCTCACAGTCTAGAAGGGGGAGACACTAAGTGCTTGGGAGAGTACAACGGACACATTCTTTGCCCACAACGAACATATATGTGTATTAAATATACATCTATAAATATCTACATACACACACATATACACACACCTGCACACAGTCAGCAAGGGTTAATATGGATTAGTTTAAAATTGCTAGAGTTAGCTGCAGAGATGGAAGCCATTTGTGCTCTGCATCCGTCTGTCAAACCCACGTCATCTCGGCTCTTCCCAGCTAGGGAGGTTCCTGCGGTGCAATGAGGTTGAATTTGGGGGTGATAGTAGTATAAGAGCACATGATGAAAAGGTCGGGGAGAAGCAGAACGGACTAGGCTGGAGAATTAGATTGGGGAGAGGCATCCCCTGGGCCTTTCTGGCTACCTGCAGCACCAGACCCACTTAGACTTTCCACCTGTTGTCTGCGTGGGAAATCACTTGTTTCTCCTGGCTTTCCTTGTCTTCTTTTCCTCCCCAACTCTTATGATTTGGCACTGGTACGGCAGTTAGTTCATTGCAAAAGTTACTTTGCAAGACATTTTTGTGCTCTCAAGAGAACGATTCTTTAGCAGTCACAGTCAGGGACATGCCCTGCCCACAACATAAAATTGGACCTCTTGGAACATAGAATGTTGTAGTGGTCTCCAGATTCAGGAGGTGGCGCTCTTGCCCCCAAATCTGGACCACTGGGAAACCATCTCAGTTTGGGGGGGGGGGGGGGGGGGGTTGCTTTTATTATTATTGTCGTTATTATTATTAATAATAATAATAATTGTGACATTTGTTAAGCTCTAAGTGCTGGTGTAGATACAAGATAATAGAGTTGGACACCGTCCCTGTCCCATATAGGACTCAGTCTTAAACCCCATTTTACAGATGGGGGAATTGAGGCACGGAGAAATTAAGTGACTTGCCTAAGATCACACAGCAGACAAGTGGCGGATTTGGGATTAGAACCCCAATCCTTCTGACTCCCAGGACCATGCTCTATCCACTAGTTGGGGATTTAAGCGCTTACTATGTGCCAGACGCTATACTAAGCACTGTATTAGCCTCAGTTGCCAATTTGTCAGATGTAGGCAATATCTTCCTGGAGCTGCTATTTTTTTCAGAGTTCTGTGGAGTGTTATAGAGTTATATCAACTTAAGAGCAGGAATTGATATAACTACTTAGACTGTGATCTCCATGATGCACAGGGACGGTTGGACCTGATTATCTTGTATCTTACCTCAGAACTTAGTTCTGTGCTTGGCACATTAAAAAAAATATTAAAAATTGCCACATATCACTATTAATTAAAATGACTGCATCTTTTTTAGATCAATGATTGGCTACTCTGCTCTGATTCTGCAGACCAAAAATCGCCAGCCCCTCCTCCCCTTTTGTCAGCAGAGTCATCTCCAAACCGAAGGAGAATTCTGTTACTTCCTCGCCCGCTCTTGGCATTTGAATCCCACTGATGAACTGGGGTTTGCATAGTTCCCCTGGCCATACAAATGGAACCATATCTTAAGCCTGGGAACACTGATTTATTTCCTATTAATACCCAGGGACAGTAGGGCAACTGGAGCACCATGAAAAGAAGGGCCACATACTCAGGCTCTGAAGACTGTGAGCCCACTGTTGGGTAGGGACTGTCTCTATATGTTGCCAACTTGTACTTCCCAAGCGCTTAGTAAGTGCTCAATAAATACGATTGATTGATTCCCAGACTGAGCCCCCTCATTTCTCTCCCCCTCGTCCCCCTCTCCATCCCCCTCATCTTATCTCCTTCCCTTCCCCACAGCACCTGTATATATGTTTGTACATATTTATTACTCTATATGTTGCCAACTTGTACTTCCCAAGCCCTTAGTACAGTGCTCTGCACACAGTAAGTGCTCAATAAATACGATTAATTGATTGATTGATTGAAGAGATCCACAAACGAGCCCTTAACCTAACCTGCCAGACCCACCAATCACAGTTCTCCCCATCTTTAAAGCCCTGCTGAAACCCCACTTCCTCCAGGAAGCCTTCCCCATTTAATTCACAATATCCCAAGTTAATGCAACCTAACAACCACCCTTAGCATTTATCTGTTTTCATTTTCTGCTCGTCTTCAGCATTTAGGTACATACGGATATTAAGTTGCATAGTCTATTATTTATTCAGCTCTTTCATCCCGACATATTTGAGCTATTGTCTGTTATACCCTCATTTAGTGTCTCTTCCATTTATTGCTTTTAGAACCGGAACATGTGTTTTTGCCTCAACTGTACTATTAAATACAGTGCCTGGCACTCAGTAGACGCTCAAGAAATACTTTTGAGTGAGTCTGTTCCCCATTTTTGGAAAGTGGGAAAAGATTTAAATGATCCAATCTGTCTTTTAAGAAGCTGCTGCTTATTTTTTTATTTGTTTACATAGCAACAGGGATGAATGTCTCTAAAATGAGAAGTCTAGGGTAGGAAGAGAAAGGGATGTAATAGATGATTATATAGCAGATTGTGACCGGTCTCCAGTTCCACCGAAAGAAAAAGGAAAAGAGGAAATGGCGTGGGGGCAGTGCTGCAAGAGGAATTTAGGTGAGACAACTGGGAGTACTTCCTGATTTCTAAAGACTGGGGGATTGAAAATCTAACAGAAAAGATAGAAAAATACCCTACTCTTGTGCTCCATATAAACAGGGTCGGTGTGTGGGATGATTTAGGTGGACTCTTGCCTCAAGTGAAACACTTTGCTATCTTTGGAAACTGTTTCGGGGCCAACAATTCTATGGTAAACCCTGGCCGGTTTGCCCTTTACTGTGGCCAGTTTTCCACCTCCCCTAGCTGTAACAAGGGTTTCGACTTATGACCAATAACACCCAGCTCTGCAGGCTGAGGATGGGGGAGGAGAAAGGGGGTGATCATCATCATCAATCGTATTTATTGAGCGCTTACTATGAGGGGTCTCAGTGTGGGAAGGCCTCCCGGAGGAGGTGAGCTCTCAGTAGGGCTTTGAAGGGAGGAAGAGAGCTAGCTTGGCGGATGTGGGGAGGGAGGGCATTCCGGGCCAGGGGGGAGGACTTTTAGACTGTGAGCCCACTGTTGGGTAGGGGCTGTCTCTATGGAAGGCCTCCTGGAGGAGGTGAGCTCTCAGTAGGGCTTTGAAGGGAGGAAGAGAGCTAGCTTGGCGGATGTGGGGAGGGAGGGCATTCCGGGCCAGGGGGGAGGACTTTTAGACTGTGAGCCCACTGTTGGGTAGGGGCTGTCTCTATGGAAGGCCTCTCGGAGGAGGTGAGCTCTCAGTAGGGCTTTGAAGGGAGGAAGAGAGCTAGCTTGGCGGATGTCGGGAGGGAGGGCATTCCGGGCCAGGGGGGAGGACTTTTAGACTGTGAGCCCACTGTTGGGTAGGGGCTGTCTCTATGGAAGGCCTCCCGGAGGAGGTGAGCTCTCAGTAGGGCTTTGAAGGGAGGAAGAGAGCTAGCTTGGCGGATGTGGGGAGGGAGGGCATTCCGGGCCAGGGGGGAGGACTTTTAGACTGTGAGCCCACTGTTGGGTAGGGGCTGTCTCTAGATGTTGCCAACTTGGACTTCCCAAGCGCTTAGAGCAGTGCTGTGCACACAGTAAGCGCTCAATAAATACGATTGATTGATTGACAGGCGAGAGCGAGGCCCGGTGAGGAGGTGAGCGGCGGCAGAGGAGCGGAGGGTGCGGGCTGGGCTGGAGAAGGAGCAGACCCCCCCCATTGCGGAGCCCGGCGCCGGTCCCCGGTGAGTGACAACGGCCCCCACGACCACCCAAACCGAAAGCGGGGGGCTTCGGGCCCCGCCGCTACTGCCCATTCCCCTCCCGAGCCGGGGCCTGTGGCGGAGGAGGATTGCCCCCCCCCCCCAATCTCCCGACCCCCACCCTTCCAGCAGGAGCCCCGCAGAGGAGGGAGGATGCCGCTCGGAGAAAGGCGCGGAAACTTTTGCCTTTCCGCGGCTCCGAAAGGATTTTTCTCCCCAGCGGGCCGGGGACTTGTACATATCTATTCTATTTATTTTATTTTGTTAGTAGGTTTGGTTTTGTTCTCTGTCTCCCCCTTTTAGACCGTGAGCCCACTGTTGGGTAGGGACCGTCTCTAGATGTTGCCAATTTGGACTTCCTAAGCGCCTAGTACAGTGCTCTGCACATAGTAAGCGCTCAATAAATACGATTGATGATGATGATGATGACAAAGAGAGAGAGATAGAGAGATTCATTCATTCAATCGCTAGCTCTCTTCCTCCCTTCAAGGCCCTACTGGGAGCCCACCTCCTCCAGGAGGCCTTCCCAGACTGAGCCCCTTCCTTCATTTCCCCCTCGTACCCCTCTCCATCCCCCTCATCTTACCTCCTTCCGTTCCCCACAGCACCTGTATATATGTATATATGTTTGTACATATTTATTACTCTATTAATTTTACTCGTACGTATCTATTCTATTTATTTTATTTTGTTAGTATGTTTGGCTTTGTTCTCTGACTCCCCCTTTTAGACTGTGAGCCCGCTGTTGGGTAGGGACTGTCTCTAGATGTTGCCAACTTGGACTTCCCCAGCGCTTAGTCCAGTGCTCTGCACACAGTAAGCGCTCAATAAATACGATTGATGATGATGAGCCCCTTCCTCTCCCCCTCGTCTCCCTCTCCATCCCCACATCTTACCCCTTCCCTTCCCCACAGCACCTGTATATATGTTTGTACATATTTATTACTCTATTTATTTTACTTGTACGTATCTATTCTATTTATTTTATTTTGTTAGTAGGTTTGGTTTTGTTCTCTGTCTCCCCCTTTTAGACCGTGAGCCCACAGTTGGGTAGGGACTGTCTCTATATGTTGCCAACTTGGACTTCCCAAGCGCTTAGTACAGTGCTCTGCACACAGTCAGCGCTCAATAAATACGATTGATTGATTGATTGATTGATTGAGCACTTACTGTGTGCAGAGCACTGGACTAAGCGCTTGGGAAGTCCAAGTTGGCAACATATGGAGGCGGTCCCTACCCCAGCAGCGGGCTCACAGTCTAGAAGGGGGAGACAGACAACAAAACAAAACATATAAACCAAATAAAATAAATAGAATAAATATGTGAAAGGAAAATAAATAAAGTAAGAAATATGGACAAACATATATACGGGTGCTGTGGGGAGGGGAAGGAGGTAAGGCGGGGGAAGGGGAGGAGAGGGAGAGGAAGGAGGGGGGCAGGTGCAAGGTGGGGGAGCTCCTAGATGGAGGGGAGA